>NW_027310509.1:0-30000 GCF_047496795.1 Chiloscyllium punctatum
AGGGTTGAGTTGGGAGATCCTCCCCCTTTTTTTGTCCAATCCCCTCCATCTCCTCCCTCACTCGTTCCCAACCTCCAACTCTCAGCCGCAAACACTCTGAGGGGTGTGCAGTGAGATGGACTCTCTCCCCCACCCCCCCAGACTGGGGGAGGGCTTTGTCCAATAACCACCAATCAGGGCCCCTCGCCAACGGTCCCCTGCTCCCCACCCCCCCCCCCCCCCCCACCGTCCTCCCTCACCCTGATCAGGGCGTGTGCAGGGCATTGGAATTGGACACGCCCACTTGGGTAGTCTCTGGGTTTGTACAGACAGGATGGACCGAACGGCCTCAGTCTTTGGACTAAACTGTTTCTGTAGGGAGCGCTAGTGGATGGAGATGGGGAATGGTGTAGAGGGAGCTTTACTCTGTATCTAACCCCCCTGTCCCTGGGAGTGGGGGACAGTGTAGAGGGAGCTTTACTCTGTATCTAACCCCCTGTCCCTGGGAGTGGGGGACAGTGTAGAGGGAGCTCTACTCTGTATCTAACCCCCTGTCCCTGGGAGTGGGGGACAGTGTAGAGTGGCTTTACTCTGTATCTAACCCCCTGTCCCTGGGAGTGGGGGATAGTGTAGAGGGAGCTTTACTCTGTCTCTAACCCCCTGTCCCTGGGAGTGGGGGACAGTGTAGTGGGAGCTCTACTCTGTATCTAACCCCCTGTCCCTGGGAGTGGGGGACAGTGTAGTGGGAGCTCTACTCTGTATCTAACTCCCTGTCCCTGGGGGGACAGTGTAGAGGGAGCTTTACTCTGTATCTAACTCCCTGTCCCTGGGGGGACAGTGTACAGGGAGCTTTACTCTGTATCTAACTCCCCTGTCCCTGGGAGTGGGGGGAACAGTGTAGAGGGAGCTTTACTCTGACTCTAACCCCCTGTCCCTGGGAGTGGGGGACAGTGTAGTGGGAGCTCTACTCTGTATCTAACTCCCTGTCCCTGGGGGGACAGTGTAGAGGAAGCTTTACTCTGTATCTAACTCCCCTGTCCCTGGGAGTGGGGGAACAGTGTAGAGGAAGCTTTACTCTGTATCTAACTCCCCTGTCCCTGGGAGTGGGGGCACGGTCTAGAGGGAGCTTTACCCCGGGCTGGGGGTGTTTAATGAGGACTGAGTGAGGTAGAGCTGGTGTGGGACTCCATGGCGAGAGGGTGGTAATGCAGGCTCAGCGGAAATGCCCCTTCCCAGGCCTTCCAGGAGGACGGGGGGGGTGGGGGGTGGGTGTGTCTTCCCTCAGACAGAGCTACCCCTCGTGTTGACAAGAGAGTCGACCGGGGGCTAACTCTGAAAACCCACCCCTTTTTTGGGGTCAATGGGGGGGAGTGGGGGTGTGTTCTAGATGTCTCTCCCCAATCCACTGTCCCACAAGTAGCCCTTCCCAGCTCAAGGCTGGCATCTTCCAGGCCATTCGTGCCTTCCATTCACATACTATCCCGCTGACTCTCCCTTCGCAGGACCATTAGCCCCAACCCTAATTGCCCCCCCCTTCCCTGGGAGTGGAGAGGAGGGTGGTGGGGAGATTTGGGATTCTGACCCTGAACCCTCCTGTAGTGTTCCGAGTCGGGCTGGACTTTGGGGGCGGGTGTGTGGCTCGGAGGGGAACCCGCAGTGGTTGGTGCACCTTCCCCCCCCACCCCATGTCTGCTGCTCCCTCTAGACCGTCCCCCCACTCCCAGGGACAGGGGAAAGGAGGAAGTGTTGGAGCTCAGCCGGGCATTCCTAATGAGCCCAGCTACCCTCGGGGGTGGGAGGGAGGGAGTGTTGGAGCTCAGCCGGGCATTCCTAATGAGCCCAGCTACCCTCGGGGGTGGGAGGGAGGGAGTGTTGGAGCTCAGCCGGGCATTCCTAATGAGCCCAGCTACCTCGGGGAGGGAGGAAGGGAGTGTTGGAGCTCAGCCAGGCATTCCTAATGAGCCCAGCTACCTCGGAGGGTGTTGAAGGTGGGGGTCAGCATGTTGATTGAGGCTGCTCTGTCCCTGGACGGTGTCGAGCTTCTCGAGTGTTGTGGGAGCTGCCCCTGTCCAGGGCAAGTGGGGAGTATTCCCTCCCCCTCCCTGACTCGTGTCTTGTCAATGGTGGGACAGGGCTTTGGGGGGAAGAGAGTCAGGAGGGGAGTTACTCGCTGCAGGATTCCCAGCCTCTGACCCGATGGTGGGAGAGTCAGGAGGGGAGTTACTCGCTGCAGGATTCCCAGCCTCTGACCCGATGGGGGGAGAGTCAGGAGGGGAGTTACTCGCTGCAGGATTCCCAGCCTCTGACCTGCTCCTGGAGCCGTTGGATTGATATGGGGCTGGGTCCAGTTCAGTTTCTGGTCAACGGGAACCCCCAGGATGTTGATAGTGGGGGAGGGGGGATTCAGTGATGGTAACGGCATTGAACGTCAAGGGGGCGATGGATAGATTCTCTCTCTCTTGTTGGAGACGGTAACTCCCAGGATGCTGATAGTGGGGGAGGGGGATTCAGTGATGGTAACACCATTGAACGTCAAGGGGGCGATGGTTAGATTCTCTCTCTCTTGTTGGAGACGGTAACCCCCAGGATGTTGATAGTGGGGGAGGGGGATTCAGTGATGGTAACGCCATTGAACGTCAAGGGGGCAATGGTTAGATTCTCTCTCTTGTTGGAGACGGTAACCCCCAGGATGTTGATAGTGGGGGGAGGGGGATTCAGTGATGGTAACACCATTGAACGTCAAGGGGGCAATGGTTAGATTCTCTCTCTTGTTGGAGACGGTAACCCCCAGGATGTTGATAGTGGGGGGAGGGGGATTCAGTGATGGTAACACCATTGAACGTCAAGGGGGCAATGGTTAGATTCTCTCTCTTGTTGGAGACGGTAACCCCCAGGATGTTGATAGTGGGGGGAGGGGGATTCAGTGATGGTAACACCATTGAACATCAAGGTTAAATTCTCTCTCACGGCCTGGCCCCTGTTTCTGGAGTGAATGTTCCTTGCCCCTTGCCAGCCCAAGCCTGTCCCTCCCAACAACCAGTGAGGAAGATTAATTAATGAAACCGCACCCACCCACCCCAACCCCCCTGTTGTCTGGGTCTGAGACACTACCCCAAAGTCAACCTCATTTCCTCTGCATTTAGAGATTTGTATTTCATATCGTGGGGAGAGAGAGAGAGAGGGAGACAGAGAGAGAGTGTGTGAGTCATAGAGAGAGAGAGAGACTGAGAGAGGGAGACAGAGACAGAGAAATGAAGAGAGATACACAGAGAAAGAGACAGAGAGAGAGAGAGGGAGACAGAGAGAGAGAGTGTGTGAGACAGAGACAGAGAGGGAGACAGAGAGAGAGACAGAGAGAGAGAGACAGAGAGCGAGTATGTGAGACAGAGAGCAAGTGTGTGAGACAGAGACAGAGAGGGAGACAGAGAGAGAGACAGAGAGAGAGAGGGAGATAGAGAGAGAGACAGAGAGAGAGACCGAGAGCGAGTGTGTGAGACAGAGAGAGAAAGGGAGACAGAGAGAGAGACAGAGAGAGAAAGGGAGACAGAGAGAGAGACAGAGAGAGAGAGGGAGACAGAGAGAGAGACAGAGAGAGAGTGTGTGAGACAGAGAGACAGGGAGAGAGACAGAGAGAGAGAGAGAGACGTAGAGAGAGAGTCACAGAGAGAGACAGAGAGAGAGAGAATGGGAGAGAGATACACAGAGAGAGAAAGAGGGACAGAGAGAGAGAGAATGGGAGAGAGATACACAGAGAGAGAAAGAGGGACAGAGAGAGAGAGAGAGAGAGAGACTGAGAGACACAGATACAGAGAGAGAGAGAGGGAGACAGAGAAAGAGAGAGATAGGGAGACAGAGAGAAGGGAGAGAGGAACAAAGTGAGAGAGCAAGGGAGAGAGAGAGAGAGAAAGAGACAGAGACAGAGACAGAGAGAGACGGAGAGAGAAAGGGAGACACAGATAGAAAAGAGACAGAGATGTAGAGAGATAGAGAGAGAGAGAGAGAGAGAGAGGGAGTGAGCCGGAGGTGTGTGTGTGTGAGGGTGTGGAGCTGTGCCCGGAGTTGGAGAGCGAGTGATGGAGGGATGGAGGGATGGAGGGATGGAGGGATAATCACCTAGGCTGGTGTTCCTGTGGAGGTATGAGCTGAGGCTCCGACCCACTACGTTGTGGGACGTGTGGAAAGCTGGCTTCCTCAGGGTGACAGTGTAGCTCTGTAGGAAGGTGTGCATACTGTGAGAACTCAGAGGCTTTCTACTCCTGGTCTCTGGGTCTGTCACACCGCACCGCAGGGAGGGGGGGGGGGGGGGGGGAGGGGGAGGGGGGAGAGGGGGGAGAGGGAGAGGGGAAGGAGAGGGAGAGGGGAGAGAGGGAGAGGAGGGGAGAGAGGGGAGAGAGGGGAGGGAGGGGAGAGGGGGAGAGGGGGGGGGAGGGGGAGGGGGAGAGGGGGGGAGAGAGGGGAGAGAGGGAGAGGGAGGGAGAGGGGGGAGGGGGGAGGGGGGAGAGAGGAGAGGGGGAGAGGGGGGAGAGGGAGAGGGGGGGAGAGAGGGGAGAGGGAGAGGGGAGGGGAGAGGGGGGAGAGAGGAGAGGGGGAGAGGGGGGAGGGGGGGGGGAGAGGGGGAGAGGGAGGGGGGAGGAGAGGGGAGAGGGAGGAGAGGGAGAGGGGGAGGGGAGAGGGGAGAGAGGAGAGAGGGAGGAGAGGGGAGAGGGAGGAGAGGGAGAGGGAGGAGAGGGGAGAGGGAGGAGAGGGAGAGGGAGGAGAGGGGAGAGGGAGGAGAGGGAGAGGGAGGAGAGGGGAGAGGGAGGAGAGGGAGAGGGAGGAGAGGGGAGAGGGAGGAGAGGGAGAGGGAGGAGAGGGAGAGGGAGGAGAGGGAGAGGAAGGAGAGGGAGAGGGGGGAGAGGGAGAGTGGGGAGAGGGGGGAGAGGGGGGAGAGGGGAGAGGGGGGAGAGGGGGGAGAGGGAGAGGGGGGAGAGGGAAGGAGGGGAGAGAGGGGAGGGGGGAGAGGGAAGGAGGGGAGAGAGGGGATGGGGGGAGAGGGAAGGAGGGGAGAGAGGGGATGGGGGAGAGGGAGGGGAGAGGGAGGGAGGGGAGGGAGGGAAGGAGGGGAGAGAGGGAAGGAGGGGAGAGGGAAGGAGGGGAGAGAGGGGAGGGGGGGAGAGGGAAGGAGGGGAGAGAGGGGATGGGGGGAGAGGGAGGGGAGAGGGAGGGAGGGGAGGGAGGGAAGGAGGGGAGAGGGGGGAGGGGGGAGAGGGAAGGAGGGGAGAGAGGGGAGGGGGGGAGAGGGAAGGAGGGGAGAGGGGGGAGGGGGGAGAGGGAGGGGAGAGGGAGGGAGGGGAGAGGGAGGGAGGGGAGGGAGGGAAGGAGGGGAGAGAGGGGAGGGGGTGAAGGGAGGGACGGGAGAGAGAGAGGGGAGAGGGAAGGAGGGGAGAGAGGAAGGGGAGGGGAAGGAGGGGGCGAGAGGGGGGAGAGGGAGGGGGAGGGGGAGGGGAAGGAGGGGGCGAGAGGGGAGAGAGGGGGGAGAGGGAGGGGAAAGAGGGAGAGGGGAAAGGGAAGGAGGGGAGAGAGGGGAGAGGGAAGGAGGGGAGAGAGGGGAGAGGGAAGGAGGGGAGAGAGGGGAGAGGGGAAAGGGAAGGAGGGGAGAGCGGGGAGAGGGAAGGAGGGGAGAGAGGGAGATGGGAGAAGGAGGGGAGGGAGAGGGGAGAAGGAGGGAGAGAGGGGAGAGGGAATGAGGGGAGCGACAGAGAGGGGAGAAGGAGGGGAGAAAGGAGGGAGGGGGATAGGGAAGGAGGGGAGAGGGAAGGAGGAGGGAGAGGGGAGAGACGGAGGGGGGAGAGGGAAGGAGGGGAGAGGGAGGGGAGAGAGGGGGGAGAGTGGGGGGAGAGGGAGGGGAGAGAGGGGGGAGAGGGGAGAGGGAAGGAGGGAAGAGAGGGAGGGGAGAGGAAAGGAGGGGAGAGAAGGAGAGGGGGGAGAGGGAAGGAGGGGAGCGACGGAGAGGGAGGGGAGAGGGAAGGAGGGGAGAGAGGGAGAGGGGAGAGGGAGGGAGGGGAGAGAGGGAGAGGGGAGGGAGAGGGGAGAGGGAGGGGGCAGAGAGAGGGAAGGAGGGGAGAGAGGGAGGGGAGAGGGAAGGAGGGGAGAGAGGGAGGGGAGAGGGAAGGAGGGGTGAGAGGGAGAGAGGGAAAGGGGAGAGAGGGAGGGGAGAGAAGGAGGGGCGAGAGGGGAGAGGGAAGGAAGGAAGAGACGGAGAAGGAAGGGAGAGGGAAGGAGGGGAGAGGGGGAGGAGAGGGATATTAAGAGGGAACAGACAGAAGGAATATTGACAAAGACATGAACCAAAACAAGTGGAACAGGAGGGAGGAGGGAGGGGAAGAGGGTGAAAAAACAGAACAAAGAAGGAGAAAATGAAAAGATAAATTGAATTAAAGATAAACATTGCAGGTTGAAAAGAATAAACAGCATCTTTCAAAATAAAATCCAGAACATGGTCCCGGAACACAACCAGGAGAACGGAGAGAGGGAAGGGAGGGAGGGGGAGTCAGAGGAACAGCTCATAGGGATAATCCAGGCTCAGGCTGGCACCCGGTCCATATACTGCCCCACAGCCCAGTCCATATACACCCCCCAGGGCCTGGTCCATATACACCCCCAAGGCCCTGCCCATATACTCCCCCCAGGGCCCAGTGCCTATAATCCCTCACTGCCCAGTCCATATACTCCCCTAGGGCCCAGTCCCAAAAATCCCTCAATTCCCAGTCCATAGACACCCCCAGGGCCCGGTCCCTATTATCCCTCAGTGCCCAGACCATATAATCCCCTGGGGCCTGGTCCATGTCATCCCTCAGTGTCAGGTCCATATAACCCACCAGGGCCTGGTCAAAATAATCCCCATCACCCAGTCAATATAACCCCCTCACCAAACAGTCAATATAATCCCCTCAGCACCCAGTCAATATAAACCCCTCAGCACCCTGTCAATATAACCCCTTCAGCACCCAGTCAATATAACCCCCTCAGCACCCAGTCAATATAATCCCTCAGCACCCAGTCAATATAACCCCCTCAGCACCCAGTCAATATAACCCCCTCAGCACCCAGTCAATATACTCCCCTCAGCACCCAGTCAATATAACCCCCTCAGCACCCAGTCAATATTGTCCCCTCAGCACCCAGTCAATATAACCCCCTCAACCTCCAGTCAATATAATCCCCCCAGCACACAGCCAATATAACCCCCCCCAGCACTCAGTCAACATAACACCCTCAGCACCCAGTCAATATAACCCCCTCAGCACCAAGTCAATATAACCCCCTCAGCCATCAGTCAATATAATCCACTCAGCACCCAGTCAATATAACCCCCTCACCAAACAGTCAATATAACCCCCTCAGCACCCAGTCAATATAATCCCCTCAGCACCCAGTCAATATAACCACCCTCAGCACCCATTCAATATAACCCACACTGCACCCAGTCAATATAACCCCCTCAGCCACCAGTCAATATAATCCACTCAGCACCCAGTCAATATAACCCCCTCAGCCACCAGTCAATATAATCCCCTAAACACCCACTCAATATTGTTCCCTCAGCACCCAGTCAATATAATCCCCAGCACCCAGTCAATATAATCCCCTCAGAAGCCAGTCAATATAATCCACTCAACCCCGAGTCAATATAATCCCCTCAGCACCCAGTCAACATAACCCCGTCAACACCCAGTCAATATAATCCCTTCAGCACCCAGTCAATATAATCCACTCAGCCCCCAGTCAATATAACCCTCTCGGCACCCAGTCAATATACCCCCATCAGCACCCACTCAATACAATCTCCTCAGCACCCAGTCAATATAATCCCCTCAGCACCCACTCAATATAATCCCCTCAGCACCCAGTCAATATAATCCCCAGCACCCAGTCAATATAATCCCCAGCACCCAGTCAATATAATCCCCTCAGCACCCAGTCAATATAATCCCCTCAGCACCCAGTCAATATAGTCCCCTCAGCACCCAGTCAATATAACCCCCTCAGCCCCCACTCAATATAGCCCCCTCAGCACACAGTCAATATAATCCCCTCAGCACGTAGTCAATATAACCCCCTCAGCACCCAGTCAATATAATCCCCTCAGCACCCTGTCAATATAATCCACTCAGACCCCAGTCAATATAATACCCAGCACCCAGTCAATATAATCCCCTCAGCACCCAGTCAATATAACCCCCTCAGCACCCAGTCAATATAACCCCCCAACACCCAGTCAATATAACCCCCTCAGCACCCAGTCAATATAATCCCCTCAGCACCCAGTCAGTATAACCCCCTCAGCCATCAGTCAATATAATCCCCACAGCACCCAGTCAATATTACCCCCCCAGCACCCAGTCAATATAACCCCCTCAGCACCCTGTCAATATAATCCACTCAGACCCCAGTCAATATAATACCCAGCACCCAGTCAATATAATCCCCTCAGCACCCAGTCAATATAACCCCCTCAGCCCCCAGTCAATATAATCCCCTCAGCACCCAGTCAATATAATCCCCTCAGCACCAGCCAATATAACCCCCTCAGCACCCAGTAATATAACCCCCTCAGCACCCAGTAATATAATCCCCTCAGCACCCAGTCAATATAACCACCCTCAGCACCCAGTCGATATAACCCACTCTGCACCCATTCAATATAACCCACACTGCACCCAGTCAATATAATCCCCTCAGCGCCCAGTCATTATAACATCCCCAGCACCCAGTCAATATAATCCCCCTCAGCACCCAGTCAATATAATCACCTCAGCACCCAGTCAATATAATCCCCTCAGCACCCACTCAATATAACCCCCTCACCAAACAGTCAATATATCCCCCCAACACCCAGTCAATATAATCCCCTAAGCACCCACTCAATATAATTCCCTCAGCACGCAGTCAATATAACCCCTTCAGCACCCAGTCAATATAACCCCCTCACCAAACAGTCAACATAACCCCCCAACACCCAGTCAATATAACCCCCTCAGCACCCAGTCAATATAATCCCCTCAGCACCCAGTCAATATAACCCCCTCAGCCATCAGTCAATATAATCCACTCAGCACCCAGTCAATATAACCCCCTCAGCCACCAGTCAATATAATCCCCTCAGCACCCAGTCAATATAACCCCCTCAGCCATCAGTCAATATAATCCACTCAGCACCCAGTCAATATAACCCCCTCAGCCACCAGTCAATATAATCCCCTCAGCACCCAGTCAATATAACCCCCTCAGCCATCAGTCAATATAATCCACTCAGCACCCAGTCAATATAACCCCCTCAGCACCCAGTCAATATAATCCCCAGCACTCAGTCAACATAACCCCCACAGCACCCAGTCAATATAATCCCTTCAGACCCCAGTCAATATAACCCCCACAGCACCCAGTCAATATAATCCCTTCAGACCCCAGTCAACATAATCCACTCAGCACCCAGTCAATATAACCCCCTCAGCCCCCACTCAATATAGCCCCCTCAGCAGACAGTCAACATAATCCACCCAGCACCCAGTCAATATAACTCTCTCAGCACCCTGTCAATATAATCCACTCAGACCCCAGTCAATATAATACCCAGCACCCAGTCAATATAATCCCCTCAGACCCCAGTCAATATAATCCCCTCAGCACCCAGTCACTATAACCCCCTCAGCACCCAGTCAACATAATGCCCAGCACCCAGTCAATATAACCCCGTCAGCACCCAGTTAATATAAACCCCTCAGCACCCAGTCCATATAACCCCCTTGGGACCCAGTCAATATAATCCCCTCAGCCACCAGTCAATATAACCCCCTCAGCCCCCAGTCAATATAATCCCCTCAGCACCCAGTCAATATAATCCCCTCACCACACAGTCAATATAATCCCCTCAGCACCCAGTCAATATAATCCCCAGCACCCAGTCAAAATAATCCCATCAGCACCCAGTCAATATAACCCCCTCAGCACCCAGTCAATATAATCCACTCAGCATCCAGTCAATATAACCCCCTCAGCACCCAGTCAATATAACCCCCTCAGCACCCAGTCAATATAATCCCCTCAGCACCGTGTCAATATAATCCCCTCAGACCCCAGTCAATATAATCCCCTCAGCACCCAGTCAATATAATCCCCAGCACCCAGTCAACATAATCCACTCAGCACCCAGTCAATATAACCCCCTCAGCCCCCACTCAATATAGCCCCCTCAGCACCCAGTCAATATAACTCCCTCAGCACCCTGTCAATATAATCCACTCATACCCCAGTCAATATAATCCCCTCAGCACCCAGTCAATATAACCCCCTCAGCACCCAGTCAACATAATGCCCAGCACCCAGTCAATATAACCCCGTCAGCACCCAGTTAATATAATCCCCTCAGCACCCAGTCCATATAACCCCATCAGCACCCACTCAATATAATCCCCTCAGCACCCAGTCAATATAACCCCCTCAGCACCCACTCAACATAATGCCCAGCACCCAGTCAATATAACCCCGTCAGCACCCAGTTAATATAATCCCCTCAGCACCCAGTCCATATAACCCCCTTGGGACCCAGTCAATATAATCCCCTCAGCCACCAGTCAACATAACCCCCTCAGCCCCCAGTCAATATAATCCCCTCAGCACCCAGTCAATATAATCCCCTCAGCACCCAGTCAATATAATCCCCAGCACCCAGTCAAAATAATCCCGTCAGCAACCAGTCAATATAACCCCCTCAGCAACTAGTCAATATAATCCACTCAGCACCCAGTCAATATAATCCCCACAGCACCCACTCAATATAACGCCCTCAGCACCCAGTCAATATAATCCCCTCAGCACCGTGTGAATATAATCCACTCAGCACCCAGTCAATATAATCCCATCAGCACCCAGTCAATATAATCCCCTCAGCACACAGTCAATATAACCCCCTCAGCACCCAGTCAATATAATCCCCTCAGACCCCGGTCAATATAATCCCCTCAGCACCCAGTCAATATAACCCCCTCAAGCACCCAGTCAATATACCCCCCTCAGCACCCAGTCAATATAATCCCTCAACCGCCAGTCAATATATTCCCTCAGCCCCCTGTCAATATAACCCCCTCAGCACCCAGTCAATATAAACCCCAAGCACCCAGTCAATATAACCCCCTCAGCACTCAGTCAATATACTCCCCAGCACCCAGTCAATATAACCCCCTCAGCACCCACTCAATATAACCCCCTCAGCACCCAGTCAATATAACCCCCTCAGCACCCAGTCAATATAACCCCTCCAGCACCCAGTCAATATAATCCCCTCAGACCCCAGTCAATATAATCCCCTCAGACCCCAGTCAATATAATCCCCTCAGCACCCAGTCAATATAACCCCCTCAGCACCCAGTCAATATAATCCCCTCAGCACCCAGTCAATATAAACCCAAGCACCCAGTCAATATAACCCGCTCAGCACCCAGTGAATATAACCGCCTCAGTTCCCAGTCAATATAATCCCCTCAGCACCCAGTCAATATAACCCCCTCAAGCACCCAGTCAATATAATCCCCTCAGCACTCAGTTAATATACTCCCCAGCACCCAGTCAATATAATCCCCTCAGCACACAGTCAATATAACCCCCTCAGCACCCAGTCAACATAATGCCCAGCACCCAGTCAATATAACCCCGTCAGCACCCAGTTAATATATTCCCCAGCACCCAGTCAATATAGTCCCCTCAGCACGCAGTCAATATAACCCCCTCAGCACCCAGTCAATATAGTCCCCTCAGCACCCAGTCAATATAACCCTCTCGGCACCCAGTCAATATAATCCCCTCAGCACCCAGTCAATTTAATCCCCTCAGAACCCAGTCAATATTACCCCCTCAGCACCCATTCAATATAACCCCCTCAGCACCCAGTCAATATAATCGCCTCAGCACCCAGTCAATATACTCCCCTCAGCACCCAGTCAATACAATCACCTCATCACCCAGTCAATACACTCCCCAGCACCCAGTCAATATAACCCCCTCAGCACCCAGTCAATATAATCCCCTGAGCACACAGTCAATATAACCCCCCCCAGCACTCAGTCAATATAACCCCTCCAGCACCCAGTCAATATAATCCCCTCAGACCCCAGTCAATATAATCCCCTCAGAACCCAGTCAATATTACCCCCTCAGCACCCAGTCACTATAATCCCCTCAGCAACCAGTCAATTTAATCCCCTCAGTACCCAGTCAATATTACCCCCTCAGCACCCATTCAATATAACCCCCTCAGCACCCAGTCAATATAATCCCCTCAGCACCCAGTCAATATACTCCCCTCAGCACCCAGTCAATACAATCACCTCATCACCCAATCAATACACTCCCCAGCACCCAGTCAATATAACCCCCTCAGCACCCAGTCAATATAATCCCCTCAGCACCCAGTCAATATACTCCCCTCAGCACCCAGTCAATACAATCACCTCATCACCCAGTCAATATACTCCCCAGCACCCAGTCAATATAGTCCCCTCAGCACGCAGTCAATATAACCCCCTCAGCACCCAGTCAATATAATCCCCTCAGCACCCAGTCAATATAATCCCCTCAGCACCCAGTCAATATAACCCCCTCAACCTCCAGTCAATATAACCCCCTCAGTACCCAGTCAATATAACCCCCTCAGCACCCAGTCAATATAACCCCTCCAGCACCCAGTCAATATAATCCCCTCAGACCCCAGTTAATATAATCCCCTCAGACCCCAGTCAATATAATCCCCTCAGCACCCAGTCAATATAATCCCCTCAGACCCCAGTCAATATAATCCCCTCAGCACCCAGTCAATATAACCCCCTCAGCACCCAGTCAATATAACCCCCTCAACCTCCAGTCAATATAACCCCCTCAGCACCCAGTCAATATAACCCCCTCAGCACCCAGTCAATATTACCCCTCCAGCACCCAGTCAATATAATCCCCTCAGCACCCAGTCAATATACTCCCCTCAGCACCCAGTCAATACAATCACCTCATCACCCAGTCAGTACACTCCCCAGCACCCAGTCAATATAACCCCCTCAGCACCCAGTCAATATAATCCCCTCAGCACCCAGTCAACATAACACCCTCAGCACCCAGTCAATATAATCCCCTCAGCACCCAGTCAATATAACCCCCTCAGCACCCAGTCAATATAACCCCCTCAGTCCCCAGTCAATATAATCCCCTCAGCACCCAGTCAATATAACCCCCTCAAGCACCCAGTCAATATAATCCCTACAGCACCCACTCAATATAACCCCCTCAGCACCCAGTCAATATAATCCCCTCAGCACACAGTCAGTATAACCCCCTCAGCACCCAGTCAACATAATGCCCAGCACCCAGTCAATATAACCCCGTCAGCACCCAGTTAATATACTCCCCAGCACCCAGTCAATATAATCCCCTCAGCACCCAGTCAATATAGTCCCCTCAGCACCCAGTCAATATAACCCCCTCGGCACCCAGTCAATATAATCCCCTCAGCACCCAGTCAATATAACCCCCTCGGCACCCAGTCAATTTAATCCCTTCAGAACCCAGTCAATATTACCCCCTCAGCACCCATTCAATATATTCCCCCCAGCACCCAGTCAATATAACCCCCTCAGCCATCAGTCAATATAATCCACTCAGCACCCAGTCAATATAACCCCCTCAGCCACCAGTCAATATAATCCACTCAGCACCCAGTCAATATAATCCCCTCAGCACCCAGTCAATATAATCCACTCAGCACCCAGTCAATATAATCCACTCAGCACCCAGTCAATATAATCCCATTAGCACCCAGTCAATATACTCCCCTCAGCACCCAGTCAATACAATCACCTCGTCACCCAGTCAATACACTCCCCAGCACCCAGTCAATATAACCACCCTCAGCACCCATTCAATATAACCTACTCTGCACCCATTCAATATAACCCACACTGCACCCAGTCAATATAACCCCCTCAGCACCCAGTCATTATAACATCCCCAGCACCCAGTCAATATAATCCCCTAAGCACCCACTCAATATTATTCCCTCAGCACCCAGTCAATATAATCCCCAGCACCCAGTCAATATAATCCCCTCAGAAGCCAGTCAATATAATCCACTCAACCCCGAGTCAATATAATCCCCTCAGCACCCAGTCAACATAACCCCGTCAACACCCAGTCAATATAATCCCCTCAACACCCAGTCAATATAAACCTCTCGGCACCCAGTCAATATAACCCCATCAGTACCCACTCAATATAATCTCCTCAGCACCCAGTCAATATAACCCCATCAGCACCCACTCAATATAATCCCCTCAGACCCCAGTCAATATAATCCCCAAAGCACCCAGTCAATATAATCCCCAGCACCCAGTCAACATAATCCACTCAGCACCCAGTCAATATAACCCCCTCAGCCCCCACTCAATATAACCCCCCCAGCACCCAGTCAATATAACCCCCTCAGCACCCTGTCAATATAATCCACTCAGACCCCAGTCAATATAATACCCAGCACCCAGTCAATATAATTCCCCTCAGCACCCAGTCAATATAACCCCCTCAGCACCCAGTCAATATAACCCACCCAACACCCAGTCAATATAACCCCCTCAGCACCCAGTCAATATAATCCCCTCAGAACCCAGTCAATATAATCCCCTCAGCACCAGCCAATATAACCCCCTCAGCACCCAGTAATATAACCCCCCCAGCACCCAGTCAATATAACCCCCTCAGCACCCAGTCAATATAATTCCCTCAGCACCCAGTCAATATAGTCCCCTCAGCACCCAGTCAATATAATCCCCTCAGCACCCAGTCAATATAACCCCCTCAGCACCCAGTCAATATAACCACCCTCAGCACCCATTCAATATAACCCACTCTGCACCCATTCAATATAACCCACACTGCACCCAGTCAATATAATCCCCTCAGCTCCCAGTCATTATAACATCCCCAGCACCCACTCAATATAATCCCCCTCAGCACCCAGTCAATATAATCACCTCAGCACCCAGTCAATATAATCCCCTCAGCACCCACCCAATATAATCCCCTCAGTCACCAGTCAACATAACCCCCTCAGCACCCAGTCAATATAATCCCCTAAGCACCCACTCAATATAATTCCCTCAGCACGCAGTCAATATAACCCCCTCAGCACCCAGTCAATATAATCCCCTCAGCACCCAGTCAATATAACCCCCTCAACCTCCAGTCAATATAACCCCCTCAGCACCCAGTCAACATAACCCCCGTCAGCACCCAGTCAATATAACCCCCTCAGCACCCAGTCAACATAACCCCCTCAGCACCCAGTCAATATAACCCCCTCAGCACCCAGTTAATATAACCCCCTCAGCACCCAGTCAATATAATCCCCTAAACACCCACTCAATATTATTCACTCAGCACCCAGTCAATATAATCCCCAGCACCCAGTCAATATAACCCCGTCAGCACCCAGTTAATATACTCCCCAGCACCCAGTCAATATAATCCCCTCAGCACCCAGTCAATATAACCCCCTCAAGCACCCAGTCAATATAATCCCTACAGCACCCAGTTAAAATAGTCCCTACAGCACCCACTCAATATAACCCCCTCAGCACCCAGTCAATATAATCCCCTCAGCACCCAGTCAATATAACCCCCTCAGCACCCAGTCAACATAATGCCCAGCACCCAGTCAATATAACCCCGTCAGCACCCAGTTAATATAATCCCCTCAGCACCCAGTCAATATCACCCCCCAGCACCCAGTTAATATAACCCCCTCAGCACCCAGTCAATATAATCCCCTCAGCACTCAGTTAATATAACTCCCTCCGCCCCCAGTCAATATAACCGATCAGCACCCAGTCGATATAACGCCCTCAGCACCCAGTCAATATAATCCCCTCAGCACCCAGTCAATATAACCCCCTTAGCAGCCTGTCAATATAACCCCCTCAGCACCCAGTCAACATAATGCCCAGCACCCAGTCAATATAACCCCGTCAGCACCCAGTCAACATAACCCCCTCAGCACCCAGTCAATATAATCCCCTAAGCACCCACTCAATATAATTCCCTCAGCACGCAGTCAATATAACCCCCTCAGCACCCAGTCAATATAATCCCCTCAGCACCCAGTCAATATAACCCCCTCAACCTCCAGTCAATATAACCCCCTCAGCACCCAGTCAACATAACCCCCGTCAGCACCCAGTCAATATAACCCCCTCAGCACCCAGTCAACATAACCCCCTCAGCACCCAGTCAATATAACCCCCTCAGCACCCAGTTAATATAACCCCCTCAGCACCCAGTCAATATAATCCCCTAAACACCCACTCAATATTATTCACTCAGCACCCAGTCAATATAATCCCCAGCACCCAGTCAATATAATCCCCTCAGAAGCCAGTCAATATAATCCACTCAGCCCCAAGTCAATATAATCCCCTCAGCACCCAGTCAACATAACCCCGTCAACACCCAGTCAATATAATCCCTTCAGCACCCAGTCAATATAACCCCCTCAGCACCCAGTCATTATAACATCCCCAGCACCCAGTCAATATAATCCCCTAAACACACACTCAATATTATTCACTCAGCACCCAGTCAATATAATCCCCAGCACCCAGTCAATATAATCCCCTCAGAAGCCAGTCAATATAATCCACTCAGCCCCGAGTCAATATAATCCCCTCAGCACCCAGTCAACATAACCCCGTCAACACCCAGTCAATATAATCCCTTCAGCACCCAGTCAATATAACCCCATCAGCACCCACTCAATATAATCTCCTCAGCACCCAGTCAATATAATCCCCAGCACCCAGTCAATATAATCCGATCAGCAACCAGTCAATATAACCACCTCAGCACCCAGTCAATATAACCCCATCAGCACCCACTCAATATAATCCCCTCAGACCCCAGTCAATATAATCCCCTCAGACCCCAGTCAATATAATCCCCAGCACCCAGTCAATATAATCCCCAGCACCCAGTCAATATAATCCCCTCAGCACCCAGTCAATATAATCCACTCAGACCCCAGTCAATATAATACCCAGCACCCAGTCAATATAATCCCCTCAGCACCCAGTCACTATCACCCCCTCAGCACCCAGTCAACATAATGCCCAGCACCCAGTCAATATAACACCGTCAGCACCCAGTTAATATAAACCCCTCAGCACCCAGTCAATATAATCCCCTCAGCACCAGCCAATATAACCCCCTCAGCACCCAGTAATATAGCCCCCCCAGCACCCAGTCAATATAACCCCCTCAGCACCCACTCAATATAATCCCCTCAGCACCCAGTCAATATAATCCCCTCAGCACCGGCCAATATAACCCCCTCAGCACCCAGTAATATAACCCCCCCAGCACCCAGTCAATATAATCCCCTCAGCACCCAGTCAATATAATCCCCTCAGCACCCAGTCAATATAACCACCCTCAGCACCCATTCAATATAACCCACTCTGCACCCATTCAATATAACCCACACTGCACCCAGTCAATATAATCCCCTCAGCGCCCAGTCATTATAACATCCCCAGCACCCAGTCAATATAATCCCCCTCAGCACCCAGTCAATATAATCACCTCAGCACCCAGTCAATATAATCCCCTCAGCACCCACTCAATATAATCCCCTCAGTCACCAGTCAACATAACCCCCTCAGCACCCAGTCAATATAACGCCCGTCAGCACCCAGTCAATATAATCCCCTCAGCACACAGTCAATATAGCCCCCTCAGCACCCAGTCAATATAACCCCCTCAGCACCCAGTCAATATATTCCCCTCAGCACACAGTCAATATAATCCCCTCAGCACACAGTCAATATAACCCCCTCACCAAACAGTCAATATAATCCCCTCACCAAACAGTCAATATAATCCCCTCAGACCCCAGTCAATATAATCCACTCAGCACCCAGTCAATATAATCCCCTCAGACCCCAGTCAATATAACCCCCTCAGCACCCAGTCAAGAAAACCCCCTCAGCACCCAGTCACTATAATCCCCTCAGCACCCAGTCAATATAACCCGCTCAGCACCCAGTGAATATATCCGCCTCAGTCCCCAGTCAATATAATCCCCTCAGCACCCAGTCAATATAACCCCCTCAAGCACCCAGTCAATATAACCCCTACAGCACCCAGTTAATATAATCCCTACAGCACCCACTCAATATAACCCCCTCAGCACCCAGTCAATATAATCCCCTCAGCACCCAGTCAACATAATGCCCAGCACCCAGTCAATATAACCCCGTCAGCACCCAGTTAATATACTCCCCAGCACCCAGTCAATATAATCCCCTCAGCACCCAGTCAATATAACCCCCTCAAGCACCCAGTCAATATAATCCCTACAGCACCCAGTTAAAATAGTCCCTACAGCACCCACTCAATATAACCCCCTCAGCACCCAGTCAATATAATCCCCTCAGCACCCAGTCAATATAACCCCCTCAGCACCCAGTCAACATAATGCCCAGCACCCAGTCAATATAACCCCGTCAGCACCCAGTTAATATAATCCCCTCAGCACCCAGTCAATATCACCCCCCAGCACCCAATTAATATAACCCCCTCAGCACCCAGTCAATATAATCCCCTCAGCACTCAGTTAATATAACTCCCTCCGCCCCCAGTCAATATAACCGATCAGCACCCAGTCGATATAACGCCCTCAGCACCCAGTCAATATAATCCCCTCAGCACCCAGTCAATATAACCCCCTTAGCAGCCTGTCAATATAACCCCCTCAGCACCCAGTCAACATAATGCCCAGCACCCAGTCAATATAACCCCGTCAGCACCCAGTTAATATAATCCCCTCAGCACCCAGTCAATATAACCCCCTCAGCACCCAGTCAATATAATCAACAGCACCCAGTCAATATAACCCCCTCAGCACCCAGTCAATATCACCCCCTCAGCACCCAGTCAATATAACCCCCTCAGCACCCAGTCAATAGAACCCCCTCAGCACCCAGTCAATATAACCCCCTCATCCCCCAGTCAATATAATCCGCTCAGCACCCAGTCAATATAATCCCCAGCACCCAGTCAATACAATCCCGTCAGCAACCAGTCAATATAACCCCCTCATCCCCCAGTCAATATAATCCCCTCAGCACCCAGTCAATATAATCCCCAGCACCCAGTCAATATAATCCCGTCAGCAACCAGTCAATATAACTCCCTCAGCACCCAGTCGATATAACCCCCTCAGCACCCAGTTGATATAACCCCCTCAGCACCCACTCAATATAATCCCCACAGCACCCAGTCAATATAATCTCATCTGCACCCAGTCAATATAACCCCCCAGCACTTAGTCAATATAACCCCCTCAGCACCCAGTCAATATAACACCCCCAGCACCCAGTCAATATAACCACCTCAGCACCCACTCAATATAACCCCCTCAGCACCCAGTCAATATACTCCCCAGCACCCAGTCAATATAACCCCCTCAGCACCGAGTCAATATAGTCCCTTCAGCACCTAGTTAATATAACCCCCTTAGCACCCAGTCAATATAACTCAGCACCCAGTCAATATAGTCCCCTCAGCCCCCTGTCAATATAACCCCCTCAGCACCCACTCAATATAATCCCCTCAGCACCCAGTCAATATAACCCCCACAGCACCCAGTCAATATAACACCCCCAGAACCCACTCAATATAATCCCCTCAGCACCCAGTCAATATAACCCCCTCAGCACAAAGTCAATATAATCCCCTCAGCCCCCAGTCAATATAACCCCCTCAGCCCCCAGTCAATATAACCACCTCAGCACCTAGTCAATATAATCCCCTCAGCACCCAGTCAATATAATCCCTTCAGCACCCAGTCAATATAACCCCCTCAGCCCCCAGTCAATATAACCCCCTCAGCCCCCAGTCAATATAACCACCTCAGCACCTAGTCAATATAATCCCCTCAGCACCCAGTCAATATAATCCCTTCAGCACCCAGTCAATATAACCCCCTCAGCACCCAGTCAATATAGTCCCTTCAGCACCTAGTTAATATAACCCCCTTAGCACCCAGTCAATTTAACTCAGCACCCAGTCAATATAGTCCCCTCAGCCCCCTGTCAATATAACCCCCTCAGCACCCACTCAATATAATCCCCTCAGCACCCAGTCAATATAACCCCCACAGCACCCAGTCAATATAACACCCCCAGAACCCAGTCAATATAATCCCCTCAGCACCGTGTCAATATAACCCCCTCAGCACCCAGTCGATATAATCCCCTCAGCACCCAGTCAATATAACCCCCTCAGCACCCAGTCAGTATAACCCCCCAGCACCCAGTCAATATAATCCACAGCACCCAGTCAATATAACCCCCTCAGCCCCCAGTCAATATAACCACCTCAGCACCTAGTCAATATAATCCCCTCAGCACCCAGTCAATATAATCCCTTCAGCACCCAGTCAATATAATCCCCTCAGCACCCAGTTAATATAACCCCCTCAGCACCCAGTCAATATACTCCCCAGCACCCAGTGAATATAACCCCCTCAGCACCCAGTCAATATAATCCTCTCAGCACCCCGTCAATATACTCCCCAGCACCCAGTCAATATAACCCCCTCAGCACCCAGTCAATATAACCCCCCAGCACCCAGTCAATATAATCCCCAGCACGCAGTCAGTATAACCCCCTCAGCACCCAGTCAATATAATCCCCTCAGCCCCCAGTCAATATAACCCCCTCAGCCCCCAGTCAATATAACCACCTCAGCACCTAGTCAATATAACCCCCTCAGCCCCCAGTCAATATAATCCCCTCAGCACCCAGTCAATATAAACCGTTCAGCACCCAGTCAATATAAACCCTTCAGCACCCAGTCAATATAATCCCCTCACCACCCAGTCAATATAATCCCTTCAGAACCCAGTCAATATAACCCCCTCAGCACCCAGTCAATATAATCCCCTCAGACCCCATTCAATATAATCCCCTCAGCACACAGTCAATATAACCCCCTCAGCACCCAGTCAATATAATCCCCTCAGACCCCATTCAATATAATCCCCTCAGCACCCAGTCAATATAATCCCCTCAGACCCCATTCAATATAATCCCCTCAGCACCCAGTCAATATAACCCCCTCAGCACCCAGTCAACATAATGCCCAGCCCCCAGTCAATATAACCCCCTCAGCACCCAGTCAATATAATCCCCTCAGCACCCAGTGAAGAAAACCGCATCAGTCCCCAGTCAATATAACCCCCTC
This sequence comes from Chiloscyllium punctatum, assembly GCF_047496795.1. NCBI lineage: Eukaryota > Metazoa > Chordata > Chondrichthyes > Orectolobiformes > Hemiscylliidae > Chiloscyllium > Chiloscyllium punctatum. The sequence goes on from NW_027310509.1 coordinate 21,296, forward strand.
AGCACCCACTCAATATAACCCCCTCAGCACCCAGTCAATATAACCCCCTCAGCACCCAGTCAACATAATGCCCAGCACCCAGTCAATATAACACCGTCAGCACCCAGTTAATATAACCCCCTCAGCACCCAGTCAATATAATCAACAGCACCCAGTCAATATAATCCCCTCAGCACCCAGTCAATATAATCCTGTCAGCAACCAGTCAATATAACCACCTCAGCACCAAGTCAATATAACCCCCTCAGCGCCCAGTCAATATAATCCCCTCAGCACGCAGTCAACATAATCCCCTCAGCACCCAGTCAATATAATCCCCAGCACCCAGTCAATATAATCCCGTCAGCAACCAGTCAATATAACCCCCTCAGCAACCAGTCAATATAATCCCCGCAGCACCCAGTCAATATAACCCCCTCAGCACCCAGTCAATATAACTCCCTCAGGACCCAGTCAATATAATCCCCTCAGCCACCAGTCAATATAACCCCCTCAGCCCCCAGTCAATATAACCACCTCAGCACCAAGTCAATATAACCCCCTCAGCCCCCAGTCAATATAATCCCCTCAGCACCCAGCCAATATAATCCCCTCAGCACGCAGTCAATATAATCCCCTCAGCACCCAGTCAATATAATCCCCAGCACCCAGTCAATATAATCCCGACAGCAACCAGTCAATATAACCCCCTCAGCAACCAGTCAATATAATGCCCGCAGCACCCAGTCAATATAATCCCTTCAGCACCCAGTCAATATAATCCCCTCAGCACCCAGTTAATATAACCCCCTCAGCACCCAGTCAATATACTCCCCAGCACCCAGTGAATATAACCCCCTCAGCACCCAGTCAATATAATCCTCTCAGCACCCCGTCAATATACTCCCCAGCACCCAGTCAATATAACCCCCTCAGCACCCAGTCAATATAACCCCCCAGCACCCAGTCAATATAATCCCCAGCACGCAGTCAGTATAACCCCCTCAGCACCCAGTCAATATAATCCCCTCAGCCCCCAGTCAATATAACCCCCTCAGCCCCCAGTCAATATAATCCCCTCAGCCCCCAGTCAATATAACCCCCTCAGCCCCCAGTCAATATAACCACCTCAGCACCTAGTCAATATAACCCCCTCAGCCCCCAGTCAATATAATCCCCTCAGCACCCAGTCAATATAAACCGTTCAGCACCCAGTCAATATAAACCCTTCAGCACCCAGTCAATATAATCCCCTCACCACCCAGTCAATATAATCCCTTCAGAACCCAGTCAATAGAACCCCCTCAGCAACTAGTCAATATAATCCCCAGCACCCAGTCAATATAACCCCCTCAGCACCCAGTCAATATACTCCCCAGCACCCAGTCAATATAATGCCCTCAGCACCCAGTCAATATAAACCCTTCAGAACCCAGTCAATATAATCCCCTCAGCACCCAGTCAATATAACCCCTCCAGCACCCAGTCAAAATAACCCCCTCAGCACCCAGTCAATATAACTCAGCACCCAGTCAATATAACCCCCTCAGCACCCACTCAATATAATCCCCTCAGCCCCCAATCAATATAACCCCCTCAGCACCCAGTCAATATAATCCCCTCAGCACTCAGTTAATATAACTCCCTCCGCCCCCAGTCAATATAACCCATCAGCACCCAGTCGATATAACGCCCTCAGCACCCAGTCAATATAATCCCCTCAGCACCCAGTCAATATAACCCCCTTAGCAGCCAGTCAATATAACCCCCTCAGCACCCAGTCAACATAATGCCCAGCACCCAGTCAATATAACCCCGTCAGCACCCAGTTAATATAATCCCCTCAGCACCCAGTCAATATAACCCCCTCAGCACCCAGTCAATATAATCAACAGCACCCAGTCAATATAACCCCCTCAGCACCCAGTCAATATCACCCCCTCAGCACCCAGTCAATATAACCCCCTCAGCACCCAGTCAATAGAACCCCCTCAGCACCCAGTCAATATAATCCCCTCAACACCCAGTCAATATAATCCCCAGCACCCAGTCAATATAATCCCGTCAGCAACCAGTCAATATAACCCCCTCATCCCCCAGTCAATATAATCCCCTCAGCACCCAGTCAATATAATCCCTTCAGCACCCAGTCAATATAACCCCCTCAGCACCCAGTCAATATAGTCCCTTCAGCACCTAGTTAATATAACCCCCTTAGCACCCAGTCAATATAACTCAGCACCCAGTCAATATAGTCCCCTCAGCCCCCTGTCAATATAACCCCCTCAGCACCCACTCAATATTATCCCCTCAGCACCCAGTCAATATAACCCCCTCAGCACCCAGTCAGTATATCCCCCTCAGCACCCAGTCAATATAATCCCCTCAGCACCCACTCAATATAACCCCCTCAGCACCCAGTCAATATAACCACCTCAGCACCTAGTCAATATAATCCCCTCAGCACCCAGTCAATATAATCCCTTCAGCACACAGTCAATATAATCCCTTCAGCACCCAGTCAATATAATCCCTTCAGCACCCAGTCAATATAATCACCTCAGCACCCAGTCAATATACTCCCCAGCACCCAGTCAGTATAATCCCTTCAGCACCCAGTCAATATAATCCCTTCAGCACCCAGTCAATATAATCCCTTCAGCACCCAGTCAATATTATCCCCTCAGCACCCAGTCAATATAAACCCTTCAGCACCCAGTCAATATAATCCCCTCAGCACCCAGTCACACCACCTCACCTTTCCATGCCCCGGAATGGGAACCCAGGTGGGAAATGGGAATAGACCATTCAGCCCTTCCCTCACTCCCCGTTGGGGCTGCTAGCCCATTTTCGCTAGGACTCAATCCCCTGCTCTCCCACCCCCGCCAACCTCCTCACTCCCCCTCCCTGGGGCACCCCGTTTCCCTGTCTCTGGCTTTCAATGTTCCCGACGCCCGGGAACCCGCAGTGAATTCCAGCATGCATGATCCACCACCACCGCTCCCACCATCCCCCTCCCCCCCCCCCCCCCCCAACCCCCCCACCCCCCTCCCCCCTCCCCCACCCCCCCACACCCCACTCTCTGGGTCAATGGTGTTTCTCCTCATCTCCGGCCAACTCGGGGAATACTGTCCCAGAACCAGCTGGTCTCTCTCTGTCCCAGGATCCCATTGTTGGGGGGGGGGGGGGGTAGTATGGTTGGGGAGTGGACTCGAAAATAGGAGGGGGGGGAGAATAAAGAGGCATGGTGGAGAAACGTGTAGAGAGAGGCGGGGTGGAGGGAGAGATGGAGGGAGAGAGGGAGTGTGAGCAAGCGTGAGACGGAGGGAGACAGAGAGAGAGGGAGAGATTGAGAGAGGGAAAGGAGAGAGAGAGGAATTAGAGAGAGGGAGAGATGGCAAGAGAAACATGGTGAGAGAGAGAGATGGAGAGAGAGTCAGAGAGGGACAGAGAGATGGAGAGAGGGGGGCAGAGAGAGAGAGGGGGAAGAGAGAGATAGAGGAAGTGGGAGAGATAACAAGAGAGAGAAGGGGACAGCGAGAGAGAGATTGAGAGAGGGAGAGAGAGTCAGAGAGGGACAGAGAAACAGAGAGAGGGAGAGAGGGGGAAGAGAGAGATAGAGGGAGTGGGAGAGATAACAAGAGAGAAGAGGACAGAGAGAGAGATTGAGAGAGGGACAGAGAGACTGAGAGAGAGATAGAGAGAGTCAGAGAGAGAGAGAGGGAGAGAGGGTAGAGAGAGAGATGGAGAGAGGGGGGACAGAGAGAGAGAGATGGAGAGAGGGGGGACAGAGAGAGAGAGATGGAGAGAGGGGGGACAGAGAGAGAGAGATGGAGAGAGGGGGGACAGAGAGAGAGAGATGGAGAGAAGGGGACGGAGAGAGAGAGAGATTGAGAGAGGGAGAGTCAGAGAGGGACAGAGAGAGAGAGGGAGAGAGAGAGATGGAGGGAGTGGGAGAGATAACATGAGAGAGGGACAGAGAGAGAGAGAGATTGAGAGAGAGAGAGAGTCAGATAGAGACAGAGAGACAGAGAGAGAGAGGGAGAGGGAGAGAAGGGGGACAGAGAGAGAGATGGAGAGGGGGGACAGAGAGAGAGAGAGATGGAGAGGGGGGATAGAGGGAGAGGGAGTGGGAGAGGTAACAAGAGAGAGAAGGGGACAGCGAGAGAGAGATTGAGAGAGGGAGAGAGAGTCAGAGAGGGAGAGAGAGATGGAGAGAGGGGGGCAGAGAGAGATAGAGGGAGTGGGAGAGATTACAAGAGAGAGAATGGGACAGCGAGAGAGAGATTGAGAGAGGGAGGGAGAGTCAGAGAGAGACAGACAGAGAGAGAGAGGGAGAAAGAGAGAGAGAGATGGAGAGGGGGGGACAGAGAGAAAGAGATGAAGAGAGGGGGGACAGAGAGAGAGAGAGAGATGGGGAGAGGGGGGCAGAGAAAGAGAGGGGGGAAGAGAGAGATAGAGGGAGTGGGAGAAATAACAAGAGAGAGAAGGGGACAGCGAGAGAGAGATTGAGAGAGGGAGAGGGAGTCAGAGAAGGACGGACGAGAGAGAGGGGAGAGAGAGAGGGGCAGGGAGTCAGAGAGGGACAGAGAGAGAGAGAGAGATGGAGAGAGGGGGACAGAGAGAGAGATTGAGAGAGGGAGAGAGAGTCAGAGAGGGACAGAGGGGAAGAGAGAGATGGAGAGAGGGGGCAGAGAGAGAGAGGGGGGAAGAGAGAGATAGAGGGAGTGGGAGAGATAACAAGAGAGAGAAGGGGACAGCGAGAGAGAGATTGAGAGAGAGAGAGAAAGTCAGAGAGGGACAGAGAGAGAGAGAGAGAGAGAGATTGAGAGAGGGGCAGGGAGTCAGAGAGGGACAGAGAGAGAGAGAGAGAGAGATGGAGAGAGGGGGACAGAGAGAGAGATTGAGAGAGGGAGAGAGAGTCAGAGAGAGACAGAGAGAGAGTGGGGGGACAGAGAGAGAGAGAGATGGAGGGGGGGGACAGAGAGAGAGATAGAGAGGGGGGGAACAGAGAGAAAGAGATGAAGAGAGGGGGGACAGAGAGAGAGAGAGAGAGAGAGATGGGGAGAGGGGGGACAGAGAGAGAGATGGAGAGAGGGGGGACAGAGAGAGAGAGAGATGGGGAGAGGGGGGACAGAGAGATGGGGGATGAGAGAAATAGAGGGAGTGGGAGAAATAACAAGAGAGAGAAGGGGACAGAGAGAGAGATTTTGAGAGAGAGAGAGATAGAGAGAGATGAAGAGATGGGGGACAGAGAGAGATGGAGAGGGGGGGGGAAGAGAGAGATAGAGGGAGTGGGAGAGATAACAAGAGAAAAGAGGACAGAGAGAGATAGATTGAGAGAGGGAAGGGAGCGAAATATCACGGGAGATGGGGACAGACATAGACATTCAGAGAGGGGGAGAGAGAGAGAGAGAGATGGAGGGGGGGGACAGAGACAGAGGTGGACAGAGAGAGAGGGAAAGAAAGAGAGAGATAGAGGGTCTGAGAAAGATAGCAAGAGAGAAGGGGACAGAGAGATAGGGAGAGAGGGAAAGTGATGGGGACAGAGAGCGGGAGAAAGAGAGTGTGAGAGAGAGAGAGAGAGAGAGAGAGATAAAGAGAAGGGGGGAGATAGATAGCCAGAGTGAGGCAGTGTAAGAGAGAGAGAGAGAGAGTCAGAGAGAGAGAGAAGGGGGAAGAGAGAGAGAGGGAGAGAGAGAGTCAGACAGTGAGAGACAGAGAGTCTAAGAGAGAGAAGGGGGAAGAGAGAGACAGAAAGACAGAGAGTGTGTGAGAGAGATGGAGAGAGGGACAGAAAGAGAGAGGGAGAAAGAGTGTGAGAGAGGGAAACACCCGTGGAGAGAGCAAAAGAGAGATCTTTCCAAGTGCAACCAAAAAGGTGGAAGGAGAGAGGACAATTGGAAGAGACAGGGACAGGGGGAGAGAGAGACAGGGACAGGGACAGGGACAGGGGAAGAAGAGAGAGAGAGAGAGAGAGAGACAGGGACAGGGACAGGGACAGGGACGGGGAGAGAGAGAGAGAGATAGACAGGGACGGGGGGGAGAGAGAGAGAGAGAGGGACAGGGACAGGGACGGGGGGAGAGAGAGAGAGAGAGAGACAGGGACGGGGGGGAGAGAGAGAGAGAGAGAGAGAGAGACAGGGACAGGGACAGGGGGAGAGAGAGAGAGAGAGAGAGAGAGAGAGAGAGAGACAGGGACAGGGGGGAGAGAGAGAGAGAGACGGGGACAGAGACAGAGACGGGGGGGGGAGAGAGAGAGAGACAGGGACAGGGACAGGGACAGGGACGGGGTGGGGAGAGAGAGAGAGAGAAAGAACAGAGACAGGGACAGGGACGGGGGGAGAGAGAGAGAGAGAGACAGAGAGAGAGAGACAGGGACAGGGACAGGGACAGGGAGGGAGAGAGAGAGAGAGACACGGAGAATGAGAGATAGAGAGAGATGTGTGTAAAGAGACTGTGAGACAGAGAGATGGAGAGACACAGGAAGAGTGTGAGAGTGACAGAGATAGAGAGAGAGAGAGAGGCAGAGAGAGGTAAGAGGGGGGCAGGATGTGAATGATGGAATTTGATGGAGTGCTGACAGTGGGCAGGGAACTCACAGCCTGGGATATAACCCCTCGATTCCCCCTTCCTGATTAAACCCCTCGGCCTGGAATATAACCCCTCGATTCCCCTTCCTGATTAAACCCCTCGGCCTGGAATATAACCCTTCGATTCCCCCTTCCTGATTAAACCCTTCAGCCTGGAATATAACCCCTCGATTCCCCCTCCCGATTAAACCCCTTGGCCTGGAATATAACCCCTCTCTTCCACTTTCCTGATTAACCATCTCAGCCTGGAATATAACCCCTGGATTCCCCCTTCCTGATTAAACCCCTCGTCCTGGAATATAACTCCTCGATTCCCCTTCCTGATTAAACCCCTCGGCCTGGAATATAACCCCTCGATTCCCCTTCCTGATTAAACCCCTCGGCCTGGAATATAACCCCTCGATTCCCCTTCCTGATTAAACCCCTCGGCCTGGAATATAACCCCTCGATTCCCCGTTCCTGATTAAACGCCTCGGCCTGGAATATAACCCTTCGATTCCCCCTTCCTGATTAAACCCCTCGGCTGGAATATAACCCTTCGATTCCCCCTTCCTGATTAAACCCTTCAGCCTGAATATAACCCTTCGATTCCCCTTCCTGATTAAACCCCTCGGCCTGGAATATAACTCCTCGATTCCCCTTCCTGATTAAACTCCTCGGCCTGGAATATAACCCCTCGATTCCCCTTCCTGATTAAACCCCTCGGCCTGGAATATAACCCTTCGATTCCCCCTTCCTGATTAAACCATTCAGCCTGGAATATAACCCTTCGATTCCCCTTCCTGATTAAACCCCTCGGCCTGGAATATAACTCCTCGATTCCCCGTCCTGATTAAACCCCTCGGCCTGGAATATAACCCCTCGATTCCCCCTCCCGATTAAACCCCTTGGCCTGGAATATAACCCCTCTCTTCCACTTTCCTGATTAACCATCTCAGCCTGGAATATAACCTCTCGATTCCCCCTTCCTGATTAAACCCCTCAGCCTGGAATATAACCCCTCGATTCCCCCTTCCTGATTAAACCCCTCAGCCTGGAATATAACCCCTCGATTCCCCCTTCCTGATTAAACCCTTCAGCCTGGAATATAACCCCTCGATTCCCCTTCCTGATTAACCATCTAGGCCTGGAATATAACCCCTCGATTCCCCTTCCTGATTAAACCCCTCAGCCTGGAATATAACCCCTCGATTCCCCTTCCTGATTAAACCCCTTGGTCTGGAATATAACCCCTCGATTCCCCTTCCTGATTAAACCCCTTGGTCTGGAATATAACCCCTCGATTCCCCTTCCTGATTAAACCCTTCAGCCTGGAATATAACCCCTCGATTCCCCTTCCTGATTAACCATCTAGGCCTGGAATATAACCCCTCGATTCCCCTTCCTGATTAAACCCCTTGGCCTGGATTATAACCCCTCGATTCCCCTTCCCGATTAAACCCCTCGGCCTGGAATATAACACTCAATTCCCCTTCCCGATTAAAGCCCTCAGCCTGGAATATATCCTCTCCATTCCCCTTCCTGATTAAACCCCTCGGCCTGGAATATAACCCCTCGATTCCTGTTCCTGATTAAACCCCTCAGCCTCGAGCGACCCAGCCTGGACAGCGCTCTGAGGTATAGAATCCCCCAGATTCCCCTCCCCTCGGAGAGTGAGGGAATCCCTCCCCATCTCTGTCTTCAATGGGTGACCCCGTAACTCTGAGACTGTGCCCCTCTGGGTCCCAGACTCTCCCATATGATGGGGGGGGGGGGGGGGCAGGGAGCAACCTCTGTCTCTATCCCCCCTTGTGGTTTCTGTTTCAAAATGGCCACCTCTCTTTCCTCCCGAACACTGGCGGGTCTGGGCCCATTACCCTCCTCACACTCTTCTCACCCCTCCCCTCGCACCCCCACGGGATCGGCAGTGGGAACCACCCCCGGATGGAGCCCGTCACCATCTCTGCTTGGATACATGGCCCACGGTATTCCGCCGACGACACTTCAAGAGGCGTCGCTGCCCTTCTCTCCCGCTGACCCTGGGCGCTAAACCCCCTCGGGAATCCCGGAGCCCACCGCCCTCGCAACTTTCTGCAGTCCTTCTCCATTCCCGCAACGATCATCTCTTCCATCAATGAGCGTCCTCACCGCACC
>NW_027310509.1:31613-69113 GCF_047496795.1 Chiloscyllium punctatum
AAAGGCCTTCTTGTGGGACTCCCTGAAGATTTGGGGCCCAACTGAATTGAGAGATCAGCCGGAGGGGGGGGTGCGGTGAGGACGCTCATTGATGGAAGAGATGATCGTTGCGGGAATGGAGAAGGACTGCAGAAAGTTGCGAGGGCAGTGGGCTCCGGGATTCCCGAGGGGGTTTAGCGCCCAGGGTCAGCGGGAGAGAAGGGCAGCGACGCCTCTTGAAGTGTCGTCGGCGGAATACCGTGGGCCATGTATCCAAGCAGAGATGGTGACGGGCTCCATCCGGGGGTGGTTCCCACTGCCGATCCCGTGGGGGTGCGAGGGGAGGGGTGAGAAGAGTGTGAGGAGGGTAATGGGCCCAGACCCACCAGTGTTCGGGAGGAAAGAGAGGTGGCCATTTTGAAACAGAAACCACAAGGGGGGATAGAGACAGAGGTTGCTCCCTGCCCCCCCCCCCCCCCCCCCATCATGTGGGAGAGTCTGGACCCAGAGGGGCACAGTCTCAGAGTTACGGGGTCACCCATTGAAGACAGAGATGGGGAGGGATTCCCTCACTCTCCGAGGGGAGGGGAATCTGGGGGATTCTATACCTCAGAGCGCTGTCCAGGCTGGGTCGCTCGAGGCTGAGGGGTTTAATCAGGAACAGGAATCGAGGGGTTATATTCCAGGCCGAGGGGTTTAATCAGGAAGGGGAATGGAGGGGTTATATTCCAGGCCGAGGGGTTTAATCGGGAAGGGGAATTGAGTGTTATATTCCAGGCCGAGGGGTTTAATCGGGAAGGGGAATCGAGGGGTTATAATCCAGGCCAAGGGGTTTAATCAGGAAGGGGAATCGAGGGGTTATATTCCAGGCCTAGATGGTTAATCAGGAAGGGGAATCGAGGGGTTATATTCCAGGCTGAAGGGTTTAATCAGGAAGGGGGAATCGAGGGGTTATATTCCAGACCAAGGGGTTTAATCAGGAAGGGGAATCGAGGGGTTATATTCCAGACCAAGGGGTTTAATCAGGAAGGGGAATCGAGGGGTTATATTCCAGGCTGATGGTTTAATCAGGAAGGGGAATCGAGGGGTTATATTCCAGGCCTAGATGGTTAATCAGGAAGGGGAATCGAGGGGTTATATTCCAGGCTGAAGGGTTTAATCAGGAAGGGGGAATCGAGGGGTTATATTCCAGGCTGAGGGGTTTAATCAGGAAGGGGGAATCGAGGGGTTATATTCCAGGCTGAGGGGTTTAATCAGGAAGGGGGAATCGAGAGGTTATATTCCAGGCTGAGATGGTTAATCAGGAAAGTGGAAGAGAGGGGTTATATTCCAGGCCAAGGGGTTTAATCGGGAGGGGGAATCGAGGGGTTATATTCCAGGCCGAGGGGTTTAATCAGGAAGGGGAATCGAGGAGTTATATTCCAGGCCGAGGGGTTTAATCAGGAAGGGGAATCGAAGGGTTATATTCCAGGCTGAATGGTTTAATCAGGAAGGGGGAATCGAAGGGTTATATTCCAGGCCGAGGGGTTTAATCAGGAAGGGGAATCGAGGGGTTATATTCCAGGCCGAGGAGTTTAATCAGGAAGGGGAATCGAGGAGTTATATTCCAGGCCGAGGGGTTTAATCAGGAAGGGGAATCGAAGGGTTATATTCCAGGCTGAAGGGTTTAATCAGGAAGGGGGAATCGAAGGGTTATATTCCAGGCCGAGGGGTTTAATCAGGAAGGGGGAATCGAAGGGTTATATTCCAGGCCGAGGCGTTTAATCAGGAACGGGGAATCGAGGGGTTATATTCCAGGCCGAGGGGTTTAATCAGGAAGGGGAATCGAGGGGTTATATTCCAGGCCGAGGGGTTTAATCAGGAAGGGGAATCGAGGGGTTATATTCCAGGCCGAGGGGTTTAATCAGGAAGGGGAATCGAGGAGTTATATTCCAGGACGAGGGGTTTAATCAGGAAGGGGGAATCCAGGGGTTATATTCCAGGCTGAGATGGTTAATCAGGAAAGTGGAAGAGAGGGGTTATATTCCAGGCCAAGGGGTTTAATCGGGAGGGGGAATCGAGGGGTTATATTCCAGGCTGAAGGGTTTAATCAGGAAGGGGGAATCGAAGGGTTATATTCCAGGCCGAGGGGTTTAATCAGGAAGGGGAATCGAGGGGTTATATTCCAGGCCGAGGGGTTTAATCAGGAAGGGGGAATCGAGGGGTTATATCCCAGGCTGTGAGTTCCCTGCCCACTGTCAGCACTCCATCAAATTCCATCATTCACATCCTGCCCCCCTCTTACCTCTCTCTGCCTCTCTCTCTCTCTCTATCTCTGTCACTCTCACACTCTTCCTGTGTCTCTCCATCTCTCTGTCTCACAGTCTCTTTACACACATCTCTCTCTATCTCTCATTCTCCGTGTCTCTCTCTCTCTCTCCCTCCCTGTCCCTGTCCCTGTCCCTGTCTCTCTCTCTCTGTCTCTCTCTCTCTCTCTCCCCCCGTCCCTGTCCCTGTCCCTGTCCCTGTCTCTCTCTCTCTCCCCCCCCCGTCTCTGTCTCTGTCCCCGTCTCTCTCTCTCTCTCCCCCTGTCCCTGTCTCTCTCTCTCTCTCTCTCTCTCTCTCTCTCTCTCCCCCTGTCCCTGTCCCTGTCTCTCTCTCTCTCTCTCTCTCTCTCTCCCCCCCGTCCCTGTCTCTCTCTCTCTCTCTCTCCCCCCGTCCCTGTCCCTGTCCCTCTCTCTCTCTCTCTCCCCCCCGTCCCTGTCTATCTCTCTCTCTCTCTCCCCGTCCCTGTCCCTGTCCCTGTCCCTGTCTCTCTCTCTCTCTCTCTCTCTTCCCCTGTCCCTGTCCCTGTCCCTGTCTCTCTCTCCCCCTGTCCCTGTCTCTTCCAATTGTCCTCTCTCCTTCCACCTTTTTGGTTGCACTTGGAAAGATCTCTCTTTTGCTCTCTCCACGGGTGTTTCCCTCTCTCACACTCTTTCTCCCTCTCTCTTTCTGTCCCTCTCTCCATCTCTCTCACACACTCTCTGTCTTTCTGTCTCTCTCTTCCCCCTTCTCTCTCTTAGACTCTCTGTCTCTCACTGTCTGACTCTCTCTCTCCCTCTCTCTCTCTTCCCCCTTCTCTCTCTCTCTGACTCTCTCTCTCTCTCTCTTACACTGCCTCACTCTGGCTATCTATCTCCCCCCTTCTCTTTATCTCTCTCTCTCTCTCTCTCTCTCTCACACACTCTCTTTCTCCCGCTCTCTGTCCCCATCACTTTCCCTCTCTCCCTATCTCTCTGTCCCCTTCTCTCTTGCTATCTTTCTCAGACCCTCTATCTCTCTCTTTCTTTCCCTCTCTCTCTGTCCACCTCTGTCTCTGTCCCCCCCCTCCATCTCTCTCTCTCTCTCCCCCTCTCTGAATGTCTATGTCTGTCCCCATCTCCCGTGATATTTCGCTCCCTTCCCTCTCTCAATCTATCTCTCTCTGTCCTCTTTTCTCTTGTTATCTCTCCCACTCCCTCTATCTCTCTCTTCCCCCCCCCCTCTCCATCTCTCTCTGTCCCCCATCTCTTCATCTCTCTCTATCTCTCTCTCTCTCAAAATCTCTCTCTCTGTCCCCTTCTCTCTCTTGTTATTTCTCCCACTCCCTCTATTTCTCTCATCCCCCATCTCTCTGTCCCCCCTCTCCCCATCTCTCTCTCTCTCTGTCCCCCCTCTCTCCATCTCTCTCTCTGTCCCCCCTCTCCCCATCTCTCTCTCTCTCTCTCTCTCTGTCCCCCCTCTCTTCATCTCTTTCTCTCTGTTCCCCCCCCTCTCTATCTCTCTCTCTGTCCCCCCCCCTCCATCTCTCTCTCTCTCTGTCCCCCCACTCTCTCTCTGTCTCTCTCTGACTCTCTCTCCCTCTCTCAATCTCTCTCTCTGTCCCCCCTCTCTCCATCTCTCTCTCTCTCTCTCTCTGTCCCTCTCTGACTCCCTGCCCCTCTCTCAATCTCTCTCTCTCTCTCTCTCTCTGTCCCTCTCTGACTTTCTCTCTCTCTCTCAATCTCTCTCTCGCTGTCCCCTTCTCTCTCTTGTTATCTCTCCCACTCCCTCTATCTCTCTCTTCCCCCCTCTCTCTCTCTGCCCCCCTCTCTCCATCTCTCTCTTCCCCTCTGTCCCTCTCTGACTCTCTCTCCCTCTCTCAATCTCTCTCTCTGTCCCCCTCTCTCCATCTCTCTCTCTCTCTCTGTCCCTCTCTGACTCCCTGCCCCTCTCTCTCTCCCTCTCTCTCTCCGTCCTTCTCTGACTCCCTCTCCCTCTCTCAATCTCTCTCTCGCTGTCCCCTTCTCTCTCTTGTTATTTCTCCCACTCCCTCTATCTCTCTCTTCCCCCCTCTCTTTCTCTGCCCCCCTCTCCCCATCTCTCTCTCTCTCTCTGTCCCCCCTCTCTTCATCTCTTTCTCTCTGTCCCCCCCTCTCCATCTCTCTCTCTCTTTCTCCCTCTCTCTCTCTGTCTGTCTCTCTCTGACTCTCCCTCCCTCTCTCAATCTCTCTCTCGCTGTCCCATTCTCTCTCTTGTAATCTCTCCCACTCCCTCTATCTCTCTCTGCCCCCCTCTCTCCATCTCTCTCTCCCTCTCTGACTCTCTCTCCCTCTCTCAATCTCTCTCTCGCTGTCCCCTTCTCTCTCTTGTTACCTCTCCCACTCCCTCTCCCTCTATCCCCCCTCTCCATCTCTCTCTCTGTCCCCCTTCTCTCCCTCTCTCCTCTCTCTCTCTGTCTCTCTGTCTCTATCTGACTCTCTCTCTCTCTCAATCTCTCTCTCTCTCTGTCCCTCTCTCATGTTATCTCTCCCACTCCCTCCATCTCTCTCTCTCCCTCTCTCTCTCTGTCCCTCTCTGACTCTCCCTCTCTCAATCTCTCTCTCTCTCCGTCCCCTTCTCTCCATCTCTCTCTCTCTGTCCCCCCTCTCTCCATCTCTCTCTCTCTGTCCCCCCTCTCTCCATCTCTCTCTCTCTGTCCCCCCTCTCTCCATCTCTCTCTCTCTGTCCCCCCTCTCTCCATCTCTCTCTCTACCCTCTCTCCCTCTCTCTCTCTCTGACTCTCTCTATCTCTCTCTCAGTCTCTCTGTCCCTCTCTCAATCTCTCTCTCTGTCCTCTTCTCTCTTGTTATCTCTCCCACTCCCTCTATCTCTCTCTTCCCCCTCTCTCCCTCTCTCTGTTTCTCTGTCCCTCTCTGACTCTCTCTCCCTCTCTCAATCTCTCTCTCGCTGTCCCCTTCTCTCTCTTGTTATCTCTCCCACTTCCTCTATCTCTCTCTTCCCCCTCTCTCTCTCTGCCCCCCTCTCTCCATCTCTCTGTCCCTCTCTGACTCTCTCTCCATCTCTCTCTCTCACCATGTTTCTCTTGCCATCTCTCCCTCTCTCTAATTCCTCTCTCTCTCCTTTCCCTCTCTCAATCTCTCCCTCTCTCTCTGTCTCCCTCCGTCTCACGCTTGCTCACACTCCCTCTCTCCCTCCATCTCTCCCTCCTCCCCGCCTCTCTCTACACGTTTCTCCACCATGCCTCCTTATTCTCCCCCCCCTCCTATTTTCGAGTCCACTCCCCAACCATACTACCCCCCCGCCCCCCCCCCCCCCCCCCCCCCCCCCAACAATGGGATCCTGGGACAGAGAGAGACCAGCTGGTTCTGGGACAGTATTCCCCGAGTTGGCCGGAGATGAGGAGAAACACCATTGACCCAGAGAGTGGGGTGTGGGGAGGGGGGTGGGGGGGTGGGGGGGGGGGATGGTGGGAGCGGTGGTGGTGGATCATGCATGCTGGAATTCTCTGCGGGTTCCCGGGCGTCGGGAACATTGAAAGCCAGAGACAGGGAAACGGGGTGCCCCAGGGAGGGGGAGTGAGGAGGTTGGCGGGGGTGGGAGAGCAGGGGATTGAGTCCTAGCGAAAATGGGCTAGCAGCCCCAACGAGGAGTGAGGGAAGGGCTGAATGGTCTATTCCCATTTCCCACCTGGGTTCCCATTCCGGGGCATGGAAAGGTGAGGTGTTGTGACTGGGTGCTGAGGGGATTATATTGACTGGGTGCTGAAGGGTTTATATTGACTGGGTGCTGAACGGGTTATATTGACTGGGGGCTGAGGGGGTTATATTGACTAGGTGCTGAGGTGGTTATATTGAGTGGGTGCTGAGGGGATTATATTGACTGGGGGCTGAGGGGATTATATTGACTGGGTGCTGAGGTGGTTATATTGACTGGGTGCTGAGGGGGTTATATTGACTGGGTGCTGGGGGGGTTATATCGACTGGGTGCTGAGGGGGTTACATTGACACGGTGCTGAGGGGATTATATTGACTGGGTGCTGAGAGGATTATATTGACTGGGTGCTGAGGGGGTTATATTAACTGGGTGCTGAGGGGATTATATTGACTGGGTGCTGAAGGGATTATATTGACTGGGTGCTGAAGGGATTATATTGACTGGGTGCTGAGGTGGTTATATTGACTGGGGGCTGAGGGGGTTATATTGACTGGGGGCTGAGGGGATTATATTGAGTGGGTGCTGAGGGGATTATATTGACTGGGTGCTGAGGGGATTATATTGACTAGGTGCTGAGGTGGTTATATTGACTGGGGGCTGAGGGGGTTATATTGACTGGGGGCTGAGGGGATTATATTGAGTGGGTGCTGAGGGGATTATATTGACTGGGTGCTGAGGGGATTATATTGACTGGGTGCTGAGGGGGATATACTGACTGGGTGCTGGGGATTATATTGACTGGGTGCTGGGGGGTTATATTGACTGGGGGATGAGGGGATTATATTGAGTGGGTGCTGAGGGGATTATATTGACTGGGTGCTGAGGGGATTATATTGACTGGGTGCTGAGGGGGATATACTGACTGGGTGCTGGGGATTATATTGACTGGGTGCTGGGGGGTTATATTGACTGGGTGCTGAGGGGGATATACTGACTGGGTGCTGAGGGGATTATATTGACTGGGTGCTGAGGGGGTTATATTGAGTGGGTGCTGAGGGGGTTATATTGACAGGGGGCTGAGGGGACTATATTGACTGGGTGCTGAGTTATATTGACTGGGTGCTAAGGGGGTTATATTAACTAGGTGCTGAAGGGACTATATTGACTGGGTGCTGAGGGGATTATATTGACTGGGTGCTGAGGGGGTTATATTGACTGGGGGATGAGGGGGTTATATTGACTGGGTGCTGAGGGGGTTCTATTGACTGGGTGCTGAGGGGGTTATATTGACTGGGTGCTGAGGGGGTGATATTGACTGGGTGCTGAGGGGGTTATATTGACTGGGTGCTGTTGATTATATTGACTGGGTGCTGAGGGGGTTATATTGACTGGGTGCTGAGGGGATTATATTAACTGGGTGCTGACGGGGTTATATTGACTGGGTGCTGGGCATTATGTTGACTGGGTGCTGAGGGGGTTATATTGACTGGCTGCTAAGGGGGTTATATTGACTGGGTGCTGAGGGGATTATATTGACTGGGTGCTGAGGGCGTTATATCGACTGGGTGCTGATGGGTTATATTGACTGGGGGCGGAGGGAGTTATATTAACTGAGTGCTGAGGGGATTATATTGACTGGGTGCTGAGGGGGTTATATTGACTGGGTGCTGAGGGGATTATATTGACTGGGTGCTGAGGGGGTTATATTGACTGGGTGCTGGAGGGGTTATATTGACTGGGTGCTGAGGGGGTTATAGTGACTGGGTGCTGAGGGGGTTTTATTGATTGGGGGCTGAGGGGATTATATTGACTGGGGGCTGTGGGAATTATATTGACTGGGTGCTGAGGTGGTTATATTGACTGGGTGCTGAGAGGGTTATATTGACTGGGTGCTGAGAGGGTTATATTGACTGGGTGCTGGGGATTATGTTGACTGGGTGCTGAGGGGATTATATTGACTGGGTGCTGCGGGCATTATATTGACTGGTTGCTGAGGGGGTTATATTGACTGGTTGCTGTCGGGATTATATTGACTGGGTGCTGGGGATTATATTGACTGGGTGCTGAGGGGATTATATTGACTGCGTGCTGAGGGGATTATATTGGCTGGGTGCTGAGGGGATTATATTGACTGGGGGCTGAGGGGGTTATATTGACTTGGTGCTGAGGTGGTTATATTGACTGGGGGCTGAGGGGGTTATATTGACTGGTGGCTGAGGGGATTATATTGACTGGGTCCTGAGGGAGTTACATTGACTGGGTGCTGAGGGGGTTATATTGACTGGGTGCTGCGGGGATTATATTGACTGGTTGCTGAGGGGGTTATATTGACTGGTTGCTGACGGGATTATATTGACTGGGTGCCGGGGATTATATTGACTGGGTGCTGAGGGGATTATATTGACTGGGCGCTGAGGGGGTTATATTGACTGGGTGCTGAGGGGGTTATATTAACTGGGTGCTGACGGTGTTATATTGACTGGGTGCTGGGCATTATGTTGACTGGGTGCTGAGGGGGTTATATTGACTGGGTGCTGAGGGGGTTATATTGAGTGGGTGCTGAGGGGGTTATATTGACTGGGGACTGAGGCGGTTTTCTTCACTGGATGCTGAGGGGATTATATTGACTGGGTGCTGAGGGGGTTATATTGACAGGGGGCTGAGGGAATATATTGACTGGCGGCTGCGGGATTAAATTGACAGGGTGCTGAGGGGACTATATTGACTGGGTGCTGAGGGGGTTATATTGAATGGGGTCTGAGGGGATTATATTGACTGGGTGCTGAGGGGATTATATTGAATGGGGTCTGAGGGGATTATATTGACTGGGTGCTGAGGGGATTATATTGAATGGGGTCTGAGGGGATTATATTGAATGGGGTCTGAGGGGATTATATTGACTGGGTGCTGAGGGTGTTATATTGACTGTGTGCTGAGGGGATTATATTGACTGGGTGCTGAGGGGATTATATTGACTGGGTGCTGAGGGGATTATATTGAATGGGGTCTGAGGGGATTATATTGACTGGGTGCTGCGGGGATTATATTGACTGGTTGCTGAGGGGGTTATATTGACTGGTTGCTGACGGGATTATATTGACTGGGTGCCGGGGATTATATTGACTGGGTGCTGAGGGGATTATATTGACTGGGCGCTGAGGGGGTTATATTGACTGGGTGCTGAGGGGGTTATATTAACTGGGTGCTGACGGTGTTATATTGACTGGGTGCTGGGCATTATGTTGACTGGGTGCTGAGGGGGTTATATTGACTGGGTGCTGAGGGGATTATATTGACTGGGTGCTGAGGGGGTTATATTGAGTGGGTGCTGAGGGGATTATATTGACTGGGTGCTGAGTGGATTATATTGACTGGGTGCTGAGGGGATTATATTGACTGGGGGCTGAGGGGGTTATATTGACTGGGTGCTGAGGGGATTACATTGACTGGGTGCTGAGTGGATTATATTGACACGGTGCTGAGGGGATTATATTGACTGGGTGCTGGGGGGATTATATTGACTGGGTGCTGAGGTGGTTATATTGACTGGGTGCTGGGGATTATATTGACTAGTTGCTGAGGAGGTTATATTGACTGGTTGCTGAAGGGATTATTTTGACTGGGTGCTGGGGAGTATATTGACTGGGTGCTGAGGGGATTATATTGACTGGGTGCTGAGGGGATTATATTGACTGGGGACTGAGGGGGTCATATTCACTGGGTGCTGGGCGGGTTATATTGACTGGGTGCTGGGGGTTTATATTGACTGGGTGCTGAGGGGATTATATTGACTGGGTGCTGAGTTATATTGACTGGGTGCTGAGGGGGTTATATTGACTGGGTGCTGGAGGGGTTATATTGACTGGGTGCTGAGGGGATTATATTGACTGGGTTCTGAAGGGTTTATATTGACTGGGTGCTGAGGGGGTTATATTGAGTGGGTGCTGAGGGCATTATATTTACTGGGTGCTGGGGAGTATATTGACTGGGTGCTGAGGGGGTTATATTGAGTGGGTGCTGAGGGCATTATATTTACTGGGTGCTGGGGAGTATATTGACTGGGTGCTGAGGGGGTAATATTGACTGGGTGCTGGGGATTATATTGACTAGTTGCTGAGGGGGTTATATTGACTGGGTTCTGAAGGGATTATATTGACTGGGTGGTGAGGGGATTATATTGACTGGGTGCTGAAGGGTTTATATTGACTGGGTGCTGAACGGTTTATATTGACTGGGTGCTGAGGGGATTATATTGACTGGGGGCTGAGGGGGTTATATTGACTCGGTGCTGAGGTGGTTATATTGACTGGGGGCTGAGGGGGTTATATTGACTGGGGGCTGAGGGGATTATATTGACTGTGTGCTGAGGGAATTATATTGACTGGGTGCTGAGGGGATTATATTGACTGGGGACTGAGGGGGTCATATTCACTGGGTGCTGGGCGGGTTATATTGACTGGGTGCTGGGGGTTTATATTGACTGGGTGCTGAGGGGATTATATTGACTGGGTGCTGAGTTATATTGACTGGGTGCTGAGGGGATTATATTGACTGGGGGCTGAGGGGGTTATATTGACTAGGTGCTGAGGTGGTTATATTGACTGGGGGCTGAGGGGGTTATATTGACTGGGGGCTGAGGGGATTATATTGACTGGGTGCTGAGGGGGTTATACTGACTGGGTGCTGGGGATTATATTGACTGGGTGCTGGGGGGTTATATTGACTGGGTGCTGAGGGGGTTATATTGACTGGGTGCTGGGGAGTATATTGACGGGGTGCTGAGAGGATTATATTGACTGGGTGCTGAGGGGGTTATATTCACTGGGTGCTGGGGAGTATATTGACTGGGTGCTGAGGGGGTTATATTAACTGCGTTCTGAGGGGATTATATTGACTGGGTGCTGAAGGGATTATATTGACTGGGTGCTGAGGGGATTATATTGACTGGGTGCTGGGGATTATATTGATTGGGTGCTGGGGGGTTATACTGACTGGGTGCTGAGGGGGTTATATTGACTGGGTGCTGAGGGGATTATATCGACTGGGTGCTGAGGGGGTTATATTGACACGGTGCTGAGGGGATTATATTGAGTGGGTTCTGGGGGTGTTATATTGACTGGGTGCTGAGGGGATTATATTGAGTGGGTGCTGAGGGGGTTATATTGACAGGGGGCTGAGGGGACTATATTGACTGGGTGCTAAGGGGGTTATATTAACTAGGTGCTGAAGGGACTATATTGACTGGGTGCTGAGGGGGTTATATTGACTGGGTGCTGAAGGGATTATATTGACTGGGTGCTGAGGGGATTATATTGACTAGGTGCTGAGGTGGTTATATTGACTGGGGGCTGAGGGGGTTATATTGACTGGGGGCTGAGGGGATTATATTGACTGGGTGCTGAGGGGGTTATATTGACTGGGTGCTGTGGGGATTATATTGACTGGGTGCTGAGGGGGTTATATCCAATGGGTGCTGAGGGGGTTATATTGACTGGGTGCTGAGGGGATTATATTGAGTGGGTTCTGGGGGTGTTATATTGACTGGGTGCTGTGGGGGTTATATTGACTGGGTGCTGAGGGGATTATATTGAGTGGGTGCTGAGGGGGTTATATTGACAGGGGGCTGAGGGGACTATATTGACTGGGTGCTGAGTTATATTGACTGGGTGCTAAGGGGGTTATATTAACTAGGTGCTGAAGGGACTATATTGACTCGGTGCTGAGGGGGTTATATTGACTGGGTGCTGTGGAGTATATTGACTGGGTGCTGAGGGGGTTATATTGAGTGGGTGCTGAGGTGGTTATATTGACTGGGTGCTGGGGGTGTTATATTGACTGGGTGCTGAGGGGGTTATATTGACTAAGTGCTGGGGGGTTATATTGTCTGGGTGCAGAGGAGATTATATTGACTGGGTGCTGTGGGGATTATATTGAGTGGGTGCTGAGGGGGTTATATCAACTGGGTGCTGAGGGGGTTATATCGACTGGGTGCTGAGGGAGTTATATTGACTGGTTGCTGACGGGATTATATTGAATGGGTGCTGGGGATTATATTGACTGGGTGCTGAGGGGATTATATTGACTGGGGGATGAGGGGGTTATATTGACTGGTTGCTGACGGGATTGTATTGACTGGGTGCTGGGGATTATATTGACTGGGTGCTGAGGGAATTATAATGACTGGGGGATGAGGGGGTTATATTGACTGGGTGCTGAGGGGGTTCTATTGACTGGGTGCTGAGGGGGTTATATTGACTGGGTGCTGAGGGGGTTATATTGACTGGGTGCTGTTGATTATATTGACTGGGTGCTGAGGGGGTTATATTGACTGGGGGATGAGGGGGTTATATTGACTGGTTGCTGACGGGATTGTATTGACTGGGTGCTGGGGATTATATTGACTGGGTGCTGAGGGGATTATATTGACTGGGGGATGAGGGGGTTATATTGACTGGGTGCTGAGGGGGTTCTATTGACTGGGTGCTGAGGGGGTTATATTGACTGGGTGCTGAGGGGATTATATTGACTGGGGGCTGAGGGGGTTATATTGACTAGGTGCTGAGGTGGTTATATTGACTGGGGGCTGAGGGGGTTATATTGACTGGGGGCTGAGGGGATTATATTGACTGGGTGCTGAGGGGGTTATACTGACTGGGTGCTGGGGAGTATATTGACGGGGTGCTGAGAGGATTATATTGACTGGGTGCTGAGGGGGTTATATTCACTGGGTGCTGGGGAGTATATTGACTGGGTGCTGAGGGGGTTATATTAACTGGGTGCTGAGGGGATTATATTGACTGGGTGCTGAAGGGATTATATTGACTGGGTGCTGAGGTGGTTATATTGACTGGGGGCTGAGGGGGTTATATTGACTGGGTGCTGGGGATTATATTGATTGGGTGCTGAGGGGGTTATATTGACTGGGGGCTGAGGGGGTTATATTGACACGGTGCTGAGGGGATTATATTGACTGGGTGCTGAGGGGATTATATCGACTGGGTGCTGGGGGGGTTATATTGACTGGGTGCTGAGGGGGTTATATTGACTGGGTGCTGTTGATTATATTGACTGGGTGCTGAGGGGGTTATATTGACTGGGTGCTGAGGGGGTTATATTGACTGGGTGCTGTTGATTATATTGACTGGGTGCTGAGGGGGTTATATTGACTGGGTGCTGAGGGGATTATATTAACTGGGTGCTGACGGGGTTATATTGACTGGGTGCTGGGGAGTATATTGACGGGGTGCTGAGAGGATTATATTGACTGGGTGCTGAGGGGGTTATATTCACTGGGTGCTGGGGAGTATATTGACTGGGTGCTGAGGGGGTTATATTAACTGCGTTCTGAGGGGATTATATTGACTGGGTGCTGAGGTGGTTATATTGACTGGGGGCTGAGGGGGTTATATTGACTGGGTGCTGGGGATTATATTGATTGGGTGCTGGGGGGTTATACTGACTGGGTGCTGAGGGGATTATATTGACTGGGTGCTGAGGGGATTATATCGACTGGGTGCTGAGGGGGTTATATTGACACGGTGCTGAGGGGATTATATTGAGTGGGTTCTGGGGGTGTTATATTGACTGGGTGCTGTGGGGGTTATATTGACTGGGTGCTGAGGGGATTATATTGACTGGGTTCTGGGGGTGTTATATTGACTGGGTGCTGAGGGGATTATATTGACTGGGTGCTGTGGGGGTTATATTGACTGGGTGCTGAGGGGATTATATTGAGTGGGTGCTGAGGGGGTTATATTGACAGGGGGCTGAGGGGACTATATTGACTGGGTGCTGAGTTATATTGACTGGGTGCTAAGGGGGTTATATTAACTAGGTGCTGAAGGGACTATATTGACTGGGTGCTGAGGGGGTTATATTGACTGGGTGCTGAAGGGATTATATTGACTGGGTGCTGAGGGGATTATATTGACTAGGTGCTGAGGTGGTTATATTGACTGGGGGCTGAGGGGGTTATATTGACTGGGGGCTGAGGGGATTATATTGACTGGGTGCTGAGGGGGTTATATTGACTGGGTGCTGTGGGGATTATATTGACTGGGTGCTGAGGGGGTTATATCCAATGGGTGCTGAGGGGGTTATATTGACTGGGTGCTGAGGGGATTATATTGAGTGGGTTCTGGGGGTGTTATATTGACTGGGTGCTGTGGGGGTTATATTGACTGGGTGCTGAGGGGATTATATTGAGTGGGTGCTGAGGGGGTTATATTGACAGGGGGCTGAGGGGACTATATTGACTGGGTGCTGAGTTATATTGACTGGGTGCTAAGGGGGTTATATTAACTAGGTGCTGAAGGGACTATATTGACTCGGTGCTGAGGGGGTTATATTGACTGGGTGCTGTGGAGTATATTGACTGGGTGCTGAGGGGGTTATATTGAGTGGGTGCTGAGGGCATTATATTTACTGGGTGCTGGGGAGTATATTGACTGGGTGCTGAGGGGGTAATATTGACTGGGTGCTGGGGATTATATTGACTAGTTGCTGAGGGGGTTATATTGACTGGGTTCTGAAGGGATTATATTGACTGGGTGGTGAGGGGATTATATTGACTGGGTGCTGAAGGGTTTATATTGACTGGGTGCTGAACGGTTTATATTGACTGGGTGCTGAGGGGATTATATTGACTGGGGGCTGAGGGGGTTATATTGACTCGGTGCTGAGGTGGTTATATTGACTGGGGGCTGAGGGGGTTATATTGACTGGGGGCTGAGGGGATTATATTGACTGTGTGCTGAGGGAATTATATTGACTGGGTGCTGAGGGGATTATATTGACTGGGGACTGAGGGGGTCATATTCACTGGGTGCTGGGCGGGTTATATTGACTGGGTGCTGGGGGTTTATATTGACTGGGTGCTGAGGGGATTATATTGACTGGGTGCTGAGTTATATTGACTGGGTGCTGAGGGGATTATATTGACTGGGGGCTGAGGGGGTTATATTGACTAGGTGCTGAGGTGGTTATATTGACTGGGGGCTGAGGGGGTTATATTGACTGGGGGCTGAGGGGATTATATTGACTGGGTGCTGAGGGGGTTATACTGACTGGGTGCTGGGGATTATATTGACTGGGTGCTGGGGGGTTATATTGACTGGGTGCTGAGGGGGTTATATTGACTGGGTGCTGGGGAGTATATTGACGGGGTGCTGAGAGGATTATATTGACTGGGTGCTGAGGGGGTTATATTCACTGGGTGCTGGGGAGTATATTGACTGGGTGCTGAGGGGGTTATATTAACTGCGTTCTGAGGGGATTATATTGACTGGGTGCTGAAGGGATTATATTGACTGGGTGCTGAGGGGATTATATTGACTAGGTGCTGAGGTGGTTATATTGACTGGGGGCTGAGGGGGTTATATTGACTGGGTGCTGGGGATTATATTGATTGGGTGCTGGGGGGTTATACTGACTGGGTGCTGAGGGGGTTATATTGACTGGGTGCTGAGGGGATTATATCGACTGGGTGCTGAGGGGGTTATATTGACACGGTGCTGAGGGGATTATATTGAGTGGGTTCTGGGGGTGTTATATTGACTGGGTGCTGTGGGGGTTATATTGACTGGGTGCTGAGGGGATTATATTGACTGGGTTCTGGGGGTGTTATATTGACTGGGTGCTGAGGGGATTATATTGAGTGGGTGCTGAGGGGGTTATATTGACAGGGGGCTGAGGGGACTATATTGACTGGGTGCTGAGTTATATTGACTGGGTGCTAAGGGGGTTATATTAACTAGGTGCTGAAGGGACTATATTGACTGGGTGCTGAGGGGGTTATATTGACTGGGTGCTGAAGGGATTATATTGACTGGGTGCTGAGGGGATTATATTGACTAGGTGCTGAGGTGGTTATATTGACTGGGGGCTGAGGGGGTTATATTGACTGGGGGCTGAGGGGATTATATTGACTGGGTGCTGAGGGGGTTATATTGACTGGGTGCTGTGGGGATTATATTGACTGGGTGCTGAGGGGGTTATATCCAATGGGTGCTGAGGGGGTTATATTGACTGGGTGCTGAGGGGATTATATTGAGTGGGTTCTGGGGGTGTTATATTGACTGGGTGCTGTGGGGGTTATATTGACTGGGTGCTGAGGGGATTATATTGAGTGGGTGCTGAGGGGGTTATATTGACAGGGGGCTGAGGGGACTATATTGACTGGGTGCTGAGTTATATTGACTGGGTGCTAAGGGGGTTATATTAACTAGGTGCTGAAGGGACTATATTGACCCGGTGCTGAGGGGGTTATATTGACTGGGTGCTGTGGAGTATATTGACTGGGTGCTGAGGGGGTTATATTGAGTGGGTGCTGAGGTGGTTATATTGACTGGGTGCTGGGGGTGTTATATTGACTGGGTGCTGAGGGGGTTATATTGACTAAGTGCTGGGGGGTTATATTGTCTGGGTGCAGAGGAGATTATATTGACTGGGTGCTGTGGGGATTATATTGAGTGGGTGCTGAGGGGGTTATATCAACTGGGTGCTGAGGGGGTTATATCGACTGGGTGCTGAGGGAGTTATATTGACTGGTTGCTGACGGGATTATATTGAATGGGTGCTGGGGATTATATTGACTGGGTGCTGAGGGAATTATAATGACTGGGGGATGAGGGGGTTATATTGACTGGGTGCTGAGGGGGTTCTATTGACTGGGTGCTGAGGGGGTTATATTGACTGGGTGCTGAGGGGGTGATATTGACTGGGTGCTGAGGGGGTTATATTGACTGGGTGCTGTTGATTATATTGACTGGGTGCTGAGGGGGTTATATTGACTGGGGGATGAGGGGGTTATATTGACTGGTTGCTGACGGGATTGTATTGACTGGGTGCTGGGGATTATATTGACTTGGTGCTGAGGGGATTATATTGACTGGGGGATGAGGGGGTTATATTGACTGGGTGCTGAGGGGGTTCTATTGACTGGGTGCTGAGGGGGTTATATTGACTGGGTGCTGAGGGGGTGATATTGACTGGGTGCTGAGGGGGTTATATTGACTGGGTGCTGTTGATTATATTGACTGGGTGCTGAGGGGGTTATATTGACTGGGGGATGAGGGGGTTATATTGACTGGTTGCTGACGGGATTGTATTGACTGGGTGCTGGGGATTATATTGACTGGGTGCTGAGGGGATTATATTGACTGGGGGATGAGGGGGTTATATTGACTGGGTGCTGAGGGGGTTCTATTGACTGGGTGCTGAGGGGGTTATATTGACTGGGTGCTGAGGGGATTATATTGACTGGGGGCTGAGGGGGTTATATTGACTAGGTGCTGAGGTGGTTATATTGACTGGGGGCTGAGGGGGTTATATTGACTGGGGGCTGAGGGGATTATATTGACTGGGTGCTGAGGGGGTTATATTGACTGGGTGCTGAGGGGGTTATATTGACTGGGTGCTGGGGAGTATATTGACGGGGTGCTGAGAGGATTATATTGACTGGGTGCTGAGGGGGTTATATTCACTGGGTGCTGGGGAGTATATTGACTGGGTGCTGAGGGGGTTATATTAACTGGGTGCTGAGGGGATTATATTGACTGGGTGCTGAAGGGATTATATTGACTGGGTGCTGAGGGGATTATATTGACTAGGTGCTGAGGTGGTTATATTGACTGGGGGCTGAGGGGGTTATATTGACTGGGTGCTGGGGATTATATTGATTGGGTGCTGGGGGGTTATACTGACTGGGTGCTGAGGGGGTTATATTGACTGGGTGCTGAGGGGGTTATATTGACTGGGTGCTGAGGGGATTATATCGACTGGGTGCTGAGGGGGTTATATTGACACGGTGCTGAGGGGATTATATTGACTGGGTTCTGGGGGTGTTATATTGACTGGGTGCTGTGGGGGTTATATTGACTGGGTGCTGAGGGGATTATATTGACTGGGTTCTGGGGGTGTTATATTGACTGGGTGCTGAGGGGATTATATTGAGTGGGTGCTGAGGGGGTTATATTGACAGGGGGCTGAGGGGACTATATTGACTGGGTGCTGAGTTATATTGACTGGGTGCTAAGGGGGTTATATTAACTAGGTGCTGAAGGGACTATATTGACTGGGTGCTGAGGGGGTTATATTGACTGGGTGCTGAGGGGATTATATTGACTGGGGGATGAGGGGGTTATATTGACTGGTTGCTGACGGGATTATATTGACTGGGTGCTGGGGATTATATTGACTGGGTATTGAGGGGATTATATTGACTGGGGGATGAGGGGGTTATATTGACTGGGTGCTGAGGGGGTTCTATTGACTGGGTGCTGAGGGGGTTATATTGACTGGGTGCTGAGGGGGTGATATTGACTGGGTGCTGAGGGGGTTATATTGACTGGGTGCTGTTGATTATATTGACTGGGTGCTGAGGGGGTTATATTGACTGGGTGCTGAGGGGATTATATTAACTGGGTGCTGACGGGGTTATATTGACTGGGTGCTGGGGAGTATATTGACGGGGTGCTGAGAGGATTATATTGACTGGGTGCTGAGGGGGTTATATTCACTGGGTGCTGGGGAGTATATTGACTGGGTGCTGAGGGGGTTATATTAACTGCGTTCTGAGGGGATTATATTGACTGGGTGCTGAAGGGATTATATTGACTGGGTGCTGAGGGGATTATATTGACTAGGTGCTGAGGTGGTTATATTGACTGGGGGCTGAGGGGGTTATATTGACTGGGTGCTGGGGATTATATTGATTGGGTGCTGGGGGGTTATACTGACTGGGTGCTGAGGGGATTATATCGACTGGGTGCTGAGGGGGTTATATTGACTGGGTGCTGGGGAGTATATTGACGGGGTGCTGAGAGGATTATATTGACTGGGTGCTGAGGGGGTTATATTGACTGGGGGCTGAGGGGATTATATTGACTAGGTGCTGAGGTGGTTATATTGACTGGGGGCTGAGGGGGTTATATTGACTGGGGGCTGAGGGGATTATATTGACTGGGTGCTGAGGGGGTTATATTGACTGGGTGCTGTGGGGATTATATTGACTGGGTGCTGAGGGGGTTATATCCAATGGGTGCTGAGGGGGTTATATTGACTGGGTGCTGAGGGGATTATATTGAGTGGGTTCTGGGGGTGTTATATTGACTGGGTGCTGTGGGGGTTATATTGACTGGGTGCTGAGGGGATTATATTGAGTGGGTGCTGAGGGGGTTATATTGACAGGGGGCTGAGGGGACTATATTGACTGGGTGCTGAGTTATATTGACTGGGTGCTAAGGGGGTTATATTAACTAGGTGCTGAAGGGACTATATTGACTCGGTGCTGAGGGGGTTATATTGACTGGGTGCTGTGGAGTATATTGACTGGGTGCTGAGGGGGTTATATTGAGTGGGTGCTGAGGGCATTATATTTACTGGGTGCTGGGGAGTATATTGACTGGGTGCTGAGGGGGTAATATTGACTGGGTGCTGGGGATTATATTGACTAGTTGCTGAGGGGGTTATATTGACTGGGTTCTGAAGGGATTATATTGACTGGGTGGTGAGGGGATTATATTGACTGGGTGCTGAAGGGTTTATATTGACTGGGTGCTGAACGGTTTATATTGACTGGGTGCTGAGGGGATTATATTGACTGGGGGCTGAGGGGGTTATATTGACTCGGTGCTGAGGTGGTTATATTGACTGGGGGCTGAGGGGGTTATATTGACTGGGGGCTGAGGGGATTATATTGACTGTGTGCTGAGGGAATTATATTGACTGGGTGCTGAGGGGATTATATTGACTGGGGACTGAGGGGGTCATATTCACTGGGTGCTGGGCGGGTTATATTGACTGGGTGCTGGGGGTTTATATTGACTGGGTGCTGAGGGGATTATATTGACTGGGTGCTGAGTTATATTGACTGGGTGCTGAGGGGATTATATTGACTGGGGGCTGAGGGGGTTATATTGACTAGGTGCTGAGGTGGTTATATTGACTGGGGGCTGAGGGGGTTATATTGACTGGGGGCTGAGGGGATTATATTGACTGGGTGCTGAGGGGGTTATACTGACTGGGTGCTGGGGATTATATTGACTGGGTGCTGGGGGGTTATATTGACTGGGTGCTGAGGGGGTTATATTGACTGGGTGCTGGGGAGTATATTGACGGGGTGCTGAGGGGGTTATATTGACTGGGGGCTGAGGGGATTATATTGACTGGGTGCTGAGGGGGTTATACTGACTGGGTGCTGGGGATTATATTGACTGGGTGCTGGGGGGTTATATTGACTGGGTGCTGAGAGGATTATATTGACTGGGTGCTGAGGGGGTTATATTCACTGGGTGCTGGGGAGTATATTGACTGGGTGCTGAGGGGGTTATATTAACTGCGTTCTGAGGGGATTATATTGACTGGGTGCTGAAGGGATTATATTGACTGGGTGCTGAGGGGATTATATTGACTAGGTGCTGAGGTGGTTATATTGACTGGGGGCTGAGGGGGTTATATTGACTGGGTGCTGGGGATTATATTGATTGGGTGCTGGGGGGTTATACTGACTGGGTGCTGAGGGGGTTATATTGACTGGGTGCTGAGGGGATTATATCGACTGGGTGCTGAGGGGGTTATATTGACACGGTGCTGAGGGGATTATATTGAGTGGGTTCTGGGGGTGTTATATTGACTGGGTGCTGAGGGGATTATATTGAGTGGGTGCTGAGGGGGTTATATTGACAGGGGGCTGAGGGGACTATATTGACTGGGTGCTGAGTTATATTGACTGGGTGCTAAGGGGGTTATATTAACTAGGTGCTGAAGGGACTATATTGACTGGGTGCTGAGGGGGTTATATTGACTGGGTGCTGAAGGGATTATATTGACTGGGTGCTGAGGGGATTATATTGACTAGGTGCTGAGGTGGTTATATTGACTGGGGGCTGAGGGGGTTATATTGACTGGGGGCTGAGGGGATTATATTGACTGGGTGCTGAGGGGGTTATATTGACTGGGTGCTGTGGGGATTATATTGACTGGGTGCTGAGGGGGTTATATCCAATGGGTGCTGAGGGGGTTATATTGACTGGGTGCTGAGGGGATTATATTGAGTGGGTTCTGGGGGTGTTATATTGACTGGGTGCTGTGGGGGTTATATTGACTGGGTGCTGAGGGGATTATATTGAGTGGGTGCTGAGGGGGTTATATTGACAGGGGGCTGAGGGGACTATATTGACTGGGTGCTGAGTTATATTGACTGGGTGCTAAGGGGGTTATATTAACTAGGTGCTGAAGGGACTATATTGACTCGGTGCTGAGGGGGTTATATTGACTGGGTGCTGTGGAGTATATTGACTGGGTGCTGAGGGGGTTATATTGAGTGGGTGCTGAGGTGGTTATATTGACTGGGTGCTGGGGGTGTTATATTGACTGGGTGCTGAGGGGGTTATATTGACTAAGTGCTGGGGGGTTATATTGTCTGGGTGCAGAGGAGATTATATTGACTGGGTGCTGTGGGGATTATATTGAGTGGGTGCTGAGGGGGTTATATCAACTGGGTGCTGAGGGGGTTATATCGACTGGGTACTGAGGGAGTTATATTGACTGGTTGCTGACGGGATTATATTGAATGGGTGCTGGGGATTATATTGACTGGGTGCTGAGGGGATTATATTGACTGGGGGATGAGGGGGTTATATTGACTGGTTGCTGACGGGATTGTATTGACTGGGTGCTGGGGATTATATTGACTGGGTGCTGAGGGAATTATAATGACTGGGGGATGAGGGGGTTATATTGACTGGTTGCTGACGGGATTGTATTGACTGGGTGCTGGGGATTATATTGACTGGGTGCTGAGGGAATTATAATGACTGGGGGATGAGGGGGTTATATTGACTGGGTGCTGAGGGGGTTCTATTGACTGGGTGCTGAGGGGGTTATATTGACTGGGTGCTGAGGGGGTGATATTGACTGGGTGCTGAGGGGGTTATATTGACTGGGTGCTATTGATTATATTGACTGGGTGCTGAGGGGGTTATATTGACTGGGGGATGAGGGGGTTATATTGACTGGTTGCTGACGGGATTGTATTGACTGGGTGCTGGGGATTATATTGACTGGGTGCTGAGGGGATTATATTGACTGGGGGATGAGGGGGTTATATTGACTGGGTGCTAAGGGGGTTCTATTGACTGGGTGCTGAGGGGGTTATATTGACTGGGTGCTGAGGGGATTATATTGACTGGGGGCTGAGGGGGTTATATTGACTAGGTGCTGAGGTGGTTATATTGACTGGGGGCTGAGGGGGTTATATTGACTGGGGGCTGAGGGGATTATATTGACTGGGTGCTGAGGGGGTTATACTGACTGGGTGCTGGGGATTATATTGACTGGGTGCTGGGGGGTTATATTGACTGGGTGCTGAGGGGGTTATATTGACTGGGTGCTGGGGAGTATATTGACGGGGTGCTGAGAGGATTATATTGACTGGGTGCTGAGGGGGTTATATTCACTGGGTGCTGGGGAGTATATTGACTGGGTGCTGAGGGGGTTATATTAACTGGGTGCTGAGGGGATTATATTGACTGGGTGCTGAAGGGATTATATTGACTGGGTGCTGAGGGGATTATATTGACTAGGTGCTGAGGTGGTTATATTGACTGGGGGCTGAGGGGGTTATATTGACTGGGTGCTGGGGATTATATTGATTGGGTGCTGGGGGGTTATACTGACTGGGTGCTGAGGGGGTTATATTGACTGGGTGCTGAGGGGATTATATCGACTGGGTGCTGAGGGGGTTATATTGACACGGTGCTGAGGGGATTATATTGACTGGGTTCTGGGGGTGTTATATTGACTGGGTGCTGTGGGGGTTATATTGACTGGGTGCTGAGGGGATTATATTGACTGGGTTCTGGGGGTGTTATATTGACTGGGTGCTGAGGGGATTATATTGAGTGGGTGCTGAGGGGGTTATATTGACAGGGGGCTGAGGGGACTATATTGACTGGGTGCTGAGTTATATTGACTGGGTGCTAAGGGGGTTATATTAACTAGGTGCTGAAGGGACTATATTGACTGGGTGCTGAGGGGGTTATATTGACTGGGTGCTGAAGGGATTATATTGACTGGGTGCTGAGGGGATTATATTGACTAGGTGCTGAGGTGGTTATATTGACTGGGGGCTGAGGGGGTTATATTGACTGGGGGCTGAGGGGATTATATTGACTGGGTGCTGAGGGGGTTATATTGACTGGGTGCTGTGGGGATTATATTGACTGGGTGCTGAGGGGGTTATATCCAATGGGTGCTGAGGGGGTTATATTGACTGGATGCTGAGGGGATTATATTGAGTGGGTTCTGGGGGTGTTATATTGACTGGGTGCTGTGGGGGTTATATTGACTGGGTGCTGAGGGGATTATATTGAGTGGGTGCTGAGGGGGTTATATTGACAGGGGGCTGAGGGGACTATATTGACTGGGTGCTGAGTTATATTGACTGGGTGCTAAGGGGGTTATATTAACTAGGTGCTGAAGCGACTATATTGACTCGGTGCTGAGGGGGTTATATTGACTGGGTGCTGTGGAGTATATTGACTGGGTGCTGAGGGGGTTATATTGAGTGGGTGCTGAGGTGGTTATATTGACTGGGTGCTGGGGGTGTTATATTGACTGGGTGCTGAGGGGGTTATATTGACTAAGTGCTGGGGGGTTATATTGTCTGGGTGCAGAGGAGATTATATTGACTGGGTGCTGTGGGGATTATATTGAGTGGGTGCTGAGGGGGTTATATCAACTGGGTGCTGAGGGGGTTATATCGACTGGGTGCTGAGGGAGTTATATTGACTGGTTGCTGACGGGATTATATTGACTGGGTGCTGGGGATTATATTGACTGGGTGCTGAGGGGATTATATTGACTGGGGGATGAGGGGGTTATATTGACTGGTTGCTGACGGGATTGTATTGACTGGGTGCTGGGGATTATATTGACTGGGTGCTGAGGGGTTTATAATGACTGGGGGATGAGGGGGTTATATTGACTGGGTGCTGAGGGGGTTCTATTGACTGGGTGCTGAGGGGGTTATATTGACTGGGTGCTGAGGGGGTGATATTGACTGGGTGCTGAGGGGGTTATATTGACTGGGTGCTGAGGGGGTTATATTGACTGGGGGATGAGGGGGTTATATTGACTGGTTGCTGACGGGATTGTATTGACTGGGTGCTGGGGATTATATTGACTGGGTGCTGAGGGGATTATATTGACTGGGGGATGAGGGGGTTATATTGACTGGGTGCTGAGGGGGTTCTATTGACTGGGTGCTGAGGGGGTTATATTGACTGGGTGCTGAGGGGGTGATATTGACTGGGTGCTGAGGGGGTTATATTGACTGGGTGCTGTTGATTATATTGACTGGGTGCTGAGGGGGTTATATTGACTGGGTGCTGAGGGGATTATATTGACTGGGTGCTGAGGGGATTATATTAACTGGGTGCTGACGGGGTTATATTGACTGGGTGCTGGGCATTATGTTGACTGGGTGCTGAGGGGGTTATATTGACTGGCTGCTAAGGGGGTTATATTGACTGGGTGCTGAGGGGATTATATTGACTGGGTGCTGAGGGCGTTATATCGACTGGGTGCTGATGGGTTATATTGACTGGGGGCGGAGGGTGTTATATTAACTGAGTGCTGAGGGGATTATATTGACTGGGTGCTGAGGGGGTTATATTAACTGGGTGCTGGGGGGTGATATTGACTGGGTGTTGAGGGGATTATATTAACTGGGTGCTGACGGGGTTATATTGACTGGGTGCTGGGCATTATGTTGACTGGGTGCTGAGGGGGTTATATTGACTGGGTGCTGAGGGGATTATATTGACTGGGTGCTGAGGGGGTTATATTGAGTGGGTGCTGTAGGGATTATATTAACTGGGTGCTGTAGGGATTATATTGACTGGGTGCTTGAGGGGGTTATATTGACTGGGTGCTGAGGGGATTACATTGACTGGGTGCTGGGGAGTATATTAACTGGGTGCTGACGGGGTTATATTGACTGGGTGCTGGGCATTATGTTGACTGGGTGCTGAGGGGATTGTATTGACTGGGTGCTGAGGGGGTTATATTGAGTGGGTGCTGTAGGGATTATATTAACTGGGTGCTGTAGGGATTATATTGACTGGGTGCTTGAGGGGGTTATATTGACTGGGTGCTGAGGGGATTATATTGACTGGGGACTGAGGCGGATATATTCACTGGGTGCTGAGCGGGTTATATTGACTGGGTGCTGAGGGGATTATATTGACTGGGTGCTGAGGGGGTTTTCTTGACTGGGTGCTGAGGGGGTTATCTTGACTGGGTGCTGAGGGGATTATATTGACTGGGGTCTGAGGGGATTATATTGACTGTTTGGTGAGGGGGTTATATTGACTGTGTGCTGAGGGGATTATATTGACTGTGTGCTGAGGGGATTATATTGAGTGGGTGCTGAGGTGATTATATTGACTGGGTGCTGAGGGGGTTATATTGACTGGGTGCTGAGGGGGCTATATTGACTGTGTGCTGAGGGGATTATATTGACTGGGTGCTGACGGGCGTTATATTGACTGGGTGCTGAGGGGGTTATGTTGACTGGTGACTGAGGGGATTATATTGACTGGGTGCTGAGGGGATTATATTGACTGGGTGCTGAGGTGATTATATTGACTGGGTGCTGAGGGGGATTATATTGACTGGGTGCTGAGGGGGATTATATTGACTGGGTGCTGGGGATGTTATAATGACTGGGCGCTGAGGGGATTATATTGACTGGGTGCAGTGTGGGTTATATTGAATGGGTGCAGAGTGGGTTATATTGAATGGGTGCTGAGGGTGGTTATATTGACTGGGTGCTGAGGGGATTATATTGACTGGGTGCTGAGGGGATTATATTGACTGGGTGCTGGGGGGGTTATATTACTGGGTGCTGAGGGGGTTATATTGGCTGGTGCTGAGGGGATTATATTGACTGGGTGCTGAGGGGATTATATTGAGTGGGTGCTGAGGGGGTTATATTGACTGGGTGCTGGGGGGGCTATATTACTGGGTGCTGAGGGGGTTATATTGGCTGGTGCTGAGGGGATTATATTGACTGGGTGCTGAGAGGGTTATATTGACTGGGTGCTGAGGGGATTATATTGACTGGGTGCTGAGGGGGTTATATTGACTGGGTGCTGAGGGGATTATATTGACTGGGTGCTGGGTATTATATTGACTGGGGTCTGAGTGGATTATATTGACAGGGTGCTGAGAGAGTTATATTGACTGGGTGCTGAGGGGGTTATATTGACTGGGTGCTGAGGGGATTATATTGACTGTGTGCTGAGGGGGCTATATTGAGTGGGGGCTGAGGGGGTTATATTGACTGGGTGCTGAGTGGATTATGTTGACTGGGTGCTGAGGGGATTATATTGACTGGGTGCAGTGTGGGTTATATTGAATGGGTGCAGAGTGGGTTATATTGAATGGGTGCAGAGTGGGTTATATTGAATGGGTGCTGAGGGTGGTTATATTGACTGGGTGCTGATGGGGTTATATTGACTGGGGTCTGAGGGGATTATATTGACTGGGTGCAGTGTGGGTTATATTGAATGGGTGCAGAGTGGGTTATATTGAATGGGTGCTGAGGGTGGTTATATTGACTGGGTGCTGATGGGGTTATATTGACTGGGGTCTGAGGGGATTATATTGACTGGGGTCTGAGGGGATTATATTGAGTGGGTGCTGATGGGGTTATATTGACTGGGTGCTGAGGTGGTTATATTGACTAGTTGCTGATCGGATTATATTGACTGGGTGCTGGGTGGGTTTTCTTGACAGGGTGCTGAGGGGATTATATTGACTGGGTGCTGGGGATTATATTGACTGGGTGCTGAGGAGATTATATTGAGTGGGTGCTGATGGGGTTATATTGACTGGGTGCTGAAGGGATTATATTGACTGGGTGTTGACGGGGTTATGTTGACTGGGTGCTGAGGGGATTATATTGACTGGCTTCTGAGGGGATTATATTGACTGGGTGCTGGGGATTATATTGACTGGGTGCTGAGTGAATAATATTGAGTGGGTGTTTAGGGGATTATATTGACTGGGTGCTGGGGATGTTATAATGACTGGGTGCTGAGGAGGTTATATTGACTGGGTGCTGAAGGGATTATATTGACTGGGTGTTGACGGGGTTATGTTGACTGGGTGCTGAGGGGATTATATTGACTTGGGGCTGAGTGGATTATATTGACTGGCTTCTGAGGGGATTATATTGACTGGGTGCTGGGGATTATATTGACTGGGTGCTGAGTGAATAATATTGAGTGGGTGTTTAGGGGATTATATTGACTGGGTGCTGAGGGGGTTATATTAACTGGGTGCTGAGGGGGTTATATTGACTGGGTGCTGAGGGGGTTATGTTGACTGGGTGCTGAGGGGGTTATATTGACTGGGTGCTGACGGGGGTTATGTTGACTGGGTGCTGAGGGGGTTATATTGACTGGAGGTTGAGGGGGTTATATTGACTGGGTGCTGAGGGGATTATATTGACTGGGTGCTGAGGGGGTTATATTGACTGCGTGCTGAGGGAATTATATTGAGTGGGTGCTTAGGGGATTATATTGACTGGGTGCTGAGGGGGTTATGTTGACTGGTGACTGAGGGGATTATATTGGGTGGGTGCTGAGGGGATTATATTGACTGGGTGCTGAGATGATTATATTGACTGGGTGCTGAGGGGGATTATATTGAGTGGGTGCTGGGGATGTTATAATGACTGGGCGCTGAGGGGATTATATTGACTGGGTGCAGTGTGGGTTATATTGAATGGGTGCAGAGTGGGTTATATTGAATGGGTGCTGAGGGTGGTTATATTGACTGGGTGCTGAGGGGGTTATATTGACTGGGTGCTGAGGGGATTATATTGACTGGGTGCTGAGGGGACTATATTGACTGGGTGCTGAGGGGGTTATATTGACTGGGTGCTGGGTGGGTTATATTACTGGGTGCTGAGGGGGTTATATTGGCTGGTGCTGAGGGGATTATATTGACTGGGTGCTGAGGGGATTATATTGACTGGGTGCTGAGGGGGTTATATTGACTGGGTGTTGGGGGGGTTATATTGACTGGGTGCTGAGGGGGTTATATTGACTGGGTGCTGAGGGGGTTATATTGACTGGGTGCTGAGGGGATTATATTGACTGGGTGCTGAGGGGGTTATATTGACTGGGTGCTGGGTGGGTTATATTACTGGGTGCTGAGGGGGTTATATTGGCTGGTGCTGAGGGGATTATATTGACTGGGTGCTGAGGGGATTATATTGACTGGGTGCTGAGGGGGTTATATTGACTGGGTGTTGGGGGGGTTATATTGACTGGGTGCTGAGGGGGTTATATTGACTGGGTGCTGAGGGGATTATATTGACTGGGTGCTGAGGGGGTTATATTGACTGGGTGCTGGGGGGGTTATATTGAGTGGGGGCTGAGGGGGTTATATTGACTGGGTGCTGAGTGGATTATGTTGACTGGGTGCTGGGGATTATATTGACTGGGTGCTGAGGGGATTATATTGACTGGGGTCTGAGGGGATTATATTGACTGGGGTCTGAGGGGATTATATTGAGTGGGTGCTGATGGGGTTATATTGACTGGGTGCTGAGGAGATTATATTGAGTGGGTACTGATGGGGTTATATTGACTGGGTGCCGAGAGGTTTATATTGACTGGGTGTTGAGGGGATTATATTGACTGGGTGTTGACGGGGTTATGTTGACTGGGTGCTGAGGGGATTATATTGACTCGGGGTTGAGTGGATTATATTGACTGGCTTCTGAGGGGATTATATTGACTGGGTGCTGGGGATTATATTGACTGGGTGCTGAGGGAATAATATTGAGTGGGTGCTTAGGGGATTATATTGATTGGGTGCTGGGGATGTTATAATGACTGGGTGCTGAGGGGGTTATATTGACTGGGTGCTGGGGATGTTATAATGACTGGGTGCTGAGGGGGTTATATTGACTGGGTGCAGTGTGGGTTATATTGAATGGGTGCAGAGTAGGTTATATTGAATGGGTGCTGAGGGTGGTTATATTGACTGGGTGCTGGGGAGTGTATTGACTGGGTGATGAGGTGATTGTATTGACTGGGTGCTGAGGGGAGTATATTGACTGGGTGCTAATGGGATTATATTGACTGGGTGCTGAGTGGATTATATTGACTGGTGGCTGAGGGGGTTATATTGACTGGGTGCTGAGTGGATTATATTGACTGGTGGCTGAGGGGGTTATATTGACTGGGTGCTGAGTGGATTATATTGATTGATGGCTGAGGGGGTTATATTGACTGGGTGCTGAGGGGATTATATTGACTGGGTGCTGAGGGTGTTATGTTGACTGAGTGCTGGGGGGGGGTTATATTG
Source organism: Chiloscyllium punctatum (assembly GCF_047496795.1). Classification (NCBI taxonomy): domain Eukaryota; kingdom Metazoa; phylum Chordata; class Chondrichthyes; order Orectolobiformes; family Hemiscylliidae; genus Chiloscyllium; species Chiloscyllium punctatum. Next base: position 60,897 of record NW_027310509.1, read on the forward strand.
ACTGTGTGCTGAGGGGATTATATTGACTGGAGGTTGAGGGGGTTATATTGACTGGGTGCTGAGGGGATTATATTGACTGGGTGCTGAGGGGGTTATATTGACTGGGTGCTGGGGAGTGTATTGACTGGGTGATGAGGTGATTGTATTGACTGGGTGCTGAGGGGAGTATATTGACTGGGTGCTGAGGGGAATATATTGACTGGGTGCTGAGGGGGTTATATTGAATGGGTGCTGAGGGGGTAATATTGACTGGGTGCTGGGGATTATATTGACTAGTTGCTGAGGGGGTTATATTGACTGGTTGCTGACGGGATTATTTTGACTGGGTGCTGGGGATTATATTGACTGGGTGCTGAGGGGATTATATTGACTGGGTGCTGAGGGGATTATATTGACTGGGGGCTGGGGATTATATTGACTAGTTGCTGAGGGGGTTATATTGACTGGTTGCTGACGGGATTATTTTGACTGGGTGCTGGGGATTATATTGACTGGGTGCTGAGGGGATTATATTGACTGGGTCCTGAGGGGATTATATTGACTGGGGGCTGAGGGGGTTATATTGACTGGTGGCTGAGGGGATTATATTGACTGGGTCCCAAGGGGGTTATATGGACTGGGTGCTGAGAGGATTATATTAACTGGGTGCTGACGGGGTTATATTGACTGGGTGCTGGGCATTATGTTGACTGGGTGCTGAGGGGGTTATATTGACTGGGTGCTGAGGGGATTATATTGAGTGGGTGCTGATGGGGTTATATGGACTGGGTGCTGAGGGGATTATATTAACTGGGTGCTGACGGGGTTATATTGACTGGGTGCTGGGCATTATGTTGACTGGGTGCTGAGGGGGTTATATTGACTGGGTGCTGAGGGGATTATATTGACTGTGTGCTGAGGGGGCTATATTGAGTGGGGGCTGAGGGGGTTATATTGACTGGGTGCTGAGTGGATTATGTTGACTGGGTGCTGGGGATTATATTGACTGGGTGCTGAGGGGATTATATTGACTGGGGTCTGAGGGGATTATATTGACACGGTGCTGAGGGGATTATATTGACTGGGTGCTGAGGGGGTTATATTGACTGGGTGCTGAGGGGGTTATATTGACTGGGTGCTGAGGGTGTTATATTGACTGGGTGCTGAGGGGATTATATTGACTGGATGCTGAGTGGATTATATTGACTGGGTGCTGAGGGGGTTATATTTACTGGGTGCTGAGGGGGTTATATTGACTGGGTGCTGGGGATTACATTGACTAGTTGCTCAGGGGGTTATATTGACTGGTTGCTGATGGGATTATTTTGACTGGGTGCTGGGGATTATATTGACTGGGTGCTGAGGGGATTATATTGACTGTGTGGTGAGGGGATTATATTGACTGGGTGCTGAGGGGATTATATTGACTGGGGGCTGAGGGGGTTATATTGACTGGTGGCTGAGGGGATTATATTGACTGGGTCCCAAGGGGGTTATATGGACTGGGTGCTGAGGGGTTTATATTAACTGGGTGCTGACGGGGTTATATTGACTGGGTGCTGGGCATTATGTTGACTGGGTGCTGAGGGGGTTATAGTGACTGGGTGCTGAGGGGATTATATTGACTGGGTGCTGGGTATTATATTGACTGGGGTCTGAGTGGATTATATTGACAGGGTGCTGAGAGAGTTATATTGACTGGGTGCTGAGTGGATTATGTTGACTGGGTGCTGAGTGGATTATATTGAGTGGGGGCTGAGGGGGTTATATTGACTGGGTGCTGAGGGGGTTATATTGACTGGGTGCTGGGGATTAAATTGACTAGTTGCTCAGGGGGTTATATTGACTGGTTGCTGATGGGATTATTTTGACTGGGTGCTGGGGATTATATTGACTGGGTGCTGAGGGGATTATATTGACTGTGTGCTGAGGGGATTATATTGACTGGGTGCTGAGGGGATTATATTGACTGGGGGCTGAGGGGGTTATATTGACTGGTGGTTGAGGGGATTATATTGACTGGGTCCCAAGGGGGTTATATGGACTGGGTGCTGAGGGGTTTATATTAACTGGGTGCTGACGGGGTTATATTGACTGTGTGCTGAGGGGGCTATATTGAGTGGGGGCTGAGGGGGTTATATTGACTGGGTGCTGAGTGGATTATGTTGACTGGGTGCTGAGGGGATTATATTGACTGGGGTCTGAGGGGATTATATTAAGTGGGTTCTGATGGGGTTATATTGATTGGGTGCTGAGGTGGTTATATTGACTGGTTGCTGATCGGATTATATTGACTGGGTGCTGGGTGGGTTTTCTTGACAGGGTGCTGAGGGGATAATATTGACTGGGTGCTGGGGATTATATTGACTGGGTGCTGAGCGGATTATATTGAGTGGGTGCTGATGGGTTATATTGATTGGGTGCTGAAGGGATTATATTGACTGGGTGTTGACGGGGTTATGTTGACTCGGGGCTGAGTGGATTATATTGACTGGCTTCTGAGGGGATTATATTGACTGGGTGCTGGGGATTATATTGACTGGGTGCTGAGGGGGTTATATTGACTGGGTGTTGGGGGGTTATGTTGACTGTTTGGTGAGGGGGTTATATTGACTGGGTGCTGAAGGGGTTATATTGACTGTGTGCTGAGGGAATTATATTGAGTGGGTGCTTAGGGGATTATATTGACTGGGTGTTGGGGGGATATATTGACTGTTTGGTGAGGGGGTTATATTGAGTGGGTGCTGAGGGGAGTATATTGACTGGGTGCTGAGGTGATTATATTGACTGGGTGCTGAGGGGGATTATATTGACTGGGTGCTGGGGATGTTATAATGACTGGGCGCTGAGGGGATTATATTGACTGGTGCAGTGTGGGTTATATTGAATGGGTGCTGAGGGTGGTTATATTGACTGGGTGCTGAGGGGATTATATTGACTGGGTGCTGAGGGGGTTATATTACTGGGTGCTGAGGGGGTTATATTGGCTGGTGCTGAGGGGATTATATTGACTGGGTGCTGAGGGGATTATATTGACTGGGTGCTGAGGGGGTTATATTGACTGGGTGTTGGGGGGTTATATTGACTGGGTGCTGAGGGGGTTATATTGACTGGGTGTTGGGGGGGTTATATTGACTGGGTGTTGGGGGGTTATATTGACTGGGTGCTGAGGGGATTATATTGACTGGGTGCTGGGTATTATATTGACTGGGGTCTGAGTGGATTATATTGACAGGGTGCTGAGGGGGTTATATTGACTGGGTGCTGGGGGGGTAATATTGACTGGGTGCTGTGGGATTATATTGACTGATGGCTGAGGGGGTTATACTGACTGGGTGCTGAGGGGATTATATTGACTGGGTGCTGAGGGGGTTATATTGACTGGGTGTTGGGGGGTTATATTGACTGGGTGCTGAGGGGGTTATATTGACTGGGTGCTGAGGGGATTATATTGACTGGGTGCTGGGTATTATATTGACTGGGGTCTGAGTGGATTATATTGACAGGGTGCTGAGGGGGTTATATTGACTGGGTGCTGGGGAGTTATATTGACTGGGTGCTGAGGGGATTATATTGACTGGTGGCTGAGGGGTTATATTGACTACGTGCTGAGGGGATTATATTGACTGTGTGCTGAGGGGGCTATATTGAGTGGGGGCTGAGGGGGTTATATTGACTGGGTGCTGAGTGGATTATGTTGACTGGGTGCTGGGGATTATATTGACTGGGTGCTGAGGGGATTATATTGACTGGGGTCTGAGGGATTATATTGACTGGGGTCTGAGGGGATTATATTGACTGGGTGCTGATGGGGTTATATTGACTGGGTGCCGAGAGGGTTATATTGACTGGGGGCTGAGTGGATTATATTGACTGGGTGCTGAAGGATTATATTGACTGGGTGTTGACGGGGTTATGTTGACTGGCTTCTGAGGGATTATATTGACTGGGTGCTGGGGATTATATTGACTGGGTGCTGAGGGAACAATATTGAGTGGGTGCTTCGGGGATTATATTGACTGGGTGCTGAGTGGATTATATTGACTGGTGGCTGAGGGGGTTATATTGACTGGGTGCTGAGTGGATTATATTGACTGATGGCTGAGGGGGTTATATTGACTGGGTGCTGAGGGTGTTATGTTGACTGAGTGCTGGGGGGGGTTATATTGACTGTGTGTTGAAGGGATTATATTGACTGGGTGCTGAGTGGATTATATTGACTGGTGGCTGAGGGGGTTATATTGACTGGGTGCTGTGGATGTTATAATGACTGGGTGCTGAGGGGGTTATATTGACTGGGTGCAGTGTGGGTTATATTGAATGGGTGCTGAGGGTGGTTATATTGACTGGGTGCTGAGGGGATTATATTGACTGGGTGCTGAGGGGGTTATATTGAGTGGTGGCTGAAGGGATTATATTGACTGGGTGCTGAGTGGATTATATTGACTGGTGGCTGAGGGGGTTATATTGACTGGGTGCTGAGTGGATTATATTGACTGGTGGCTGAGGGGGTTATATTGACTGGGTGCTGAGTGGATTATATTGACTGATGGCTGAGGGGGTTATATTGACTGGGTGCTGAGGGGGTTATATTGACTGGGTGCTGAGGGGATTATATTGACTGGGTTCTGAGGGGATTAAATTGACTGGGTGCTGAGGGGGTTATATTGACTGGGTGCTGAGGGGAGTATATTGACTGGGTGCTGAGAGATTATATTGACTGGGTTCTGAGGGGATTAAATTGACTGGGTGCCGAGGGGGTTATATTGACTGGGTGCTGAGGGGGGTTATATTGACTGGGTGCTGAGGGGGTTATATTGACTGGGTGCTGAGGGATTATATTGACTGGGTGCTGAGGGGGTTATATTGACTGGGTGCTGAGGGGGTTCATATTGACTGGGTGCTGAGGGGATTATATTGACTGTTTGGTGAGGGGGTTATATTGACTGGTGCTGAAGGGGTTATATTGACTGGGTGCTGAGGGGGTTATATTGACAGGGTGCTGAGGGGATTATATTGACTGGGTGCTGAGGGGATTATATTGACTGTTTGGTGAGGGGGTTATATTGACTGGGTGATGGGGATTATTTTGACCAGGCCCTGGTGGGTTTATATGGACCTGACACTGAGGGATGACATGGACCAGGCCCCAGGGGATTATATGGTCTGGGCACTGAGGGATACTAGGGACCAGGCCCTGGGGGTGTCTATGGACTGGGAATTGAGGGATTTTTGGACTGGGCCCTAGGGGAGTATATGGACTGGGCAGTGAGGGATACTAGGGACCGGGCCCTGGGGGTGTATATGGACTGGGCATTGAGGGATTTTTGGGACTGGGCCTAGGGGAGTATATGGACTGGGCAGTGAGGGATTATAGGCACTGGGCCCTGGGGGGAGTATATGGGCAGGGCCTTGGGGGTGTATATGGACCAGGCCCTGGGGGTGTATATGGACTGGGCTGTGGGGCAGTATATGGACCGGGTGCCAGCCTGAGCCTGGATTATCCCTATGAGCTGTTCCTCTCACTCCCCCTCCCTCCCTTCCCTCTCTCCGTTCTCCTGGTTGTGTTCCGGGACCATGTTCTGGATTTTATTTTGAAAGATGCTGTTTATTCTTTTCAACCTGCAATGTTTATCTTTAATTCAATTTATCTTTTCATTTTCTCCTTCTTTGTTCTGTTTTTTCACCCTCTTCCCCTCCCTCCTCCCTCCTGTTCCACTTGTTTTGGTTCATGTCTTTGTCAATATTCCTTCTGTCTGTTCCCTCTTAATATCCTCTCCTCCCCCTCTCCCCTCCTTCCCTCTCCTTCCTTCTCCGTCTCTTCCTTCCTTCCCTCTCCCCTCTCGCCCCTCCTTCTCTCCCCTCCCTCTCTCCCCTTTCCCTCTCTCCCTCTCACCCCTCCTTCCCTCTCCCCTCCCTCTCTCCCCTCCTTCCCTCTCCCCTCCCTCTCTCCCCTCCTTCCCTCTCTCTGCCCCCTCCCTCTCCCCTCTCCCTCTCTCCCCTCCCTCCCTCTCCCCTCTCCCTCTCTCCCCTCCTTCCCTCTCCCTCCCTCTCCGTCGCTCCCCTCCTTCCCTCTCCCCCCTCTCCTTCTCTCCCCTCCTTTCCTCTCCCCTCCCTCTCTTCCCTCCTTCCCTCTCCCCTCTCCCCCTCTCTCCCCTCCCTCTCCCCCCACTCTCCCCCCTCTCTCCCCTCCCTCTCCCCTCCTTCCCTCTCCCCCCTCCGTCTCTCCCCTCTCTCCCTCCTCCTTCCCTCTCCCCTCCTTCCCTATCCCCCTCCCTCCTTCTCCCCTCCTTCTCCCTCTCTGTCGCTCCCCTCATTCCCTCTCCCCTCTCTCCCCTCCTTCTCCCCTCTCCCTCCCCTCCTTCTCCCATCTCCCTCTCTCCCTCCTTCCCTCTCCCCTCTCTCCCTCCTTCCCTTCCCCTCCCCCTCTCCCCTCTCCCTCTCCCTCCCTCCCTTCCCTCTCCCCTCTCTCCCCTCCTTCCCTTCCCTCTCTCCCTCTCCTCCCTTCCCCTCTCCCTCTTTCCTCCCTCTCCCCCCTCCCCTCCCCTCCCGCCCCTCTTCCCTCCCCCTCCCTCTCCCCCTCTCGCCCCCTCCTTCCCCTCCCCCTTCCTCTCTCCCCTCCTTCCCTCTCCCCTCTCTCTCTCCCGTCCCTCCCTTCACCCCCTCCCCTCCTCTCCCCTCTCTCCCCTCCTTCCCTCCCTCCCCTCCCTCCCTCTCCCTCCCTCTCCCCCCTCCCCGTCTCCCCTCCTTCCCCTCTCCCCCCCTCCCTCTCTCCCCTCCTTCCCTCTCCCCCCTCTCCCTCTCCCCCCTCTCTCCCCCTCTCCCTCTCCCCCACTCTCCCTCTCCCCCTCTCCCTCTCCTTCCTCTCCCTCTCCTCCCTCTCCCTCTCCTCCCTCTCCCTCTCCTCCCTCTCCCCTCTCCTCCCTCTCCTCTCCTCCCTCTCCCCTCTCCTCCCTCTCTCCTCTCTCCCCCTCCTCCCCTCTCCTCCCTCTCCTCCCTCTCCCTCTCCTCCCTCTCCCCTCTCCTCCCCCTCCCTCTCCCTCTCCCCCCCCCCTCCCCCCTCTCCCCCTCTCCTCTCTCCCCCTCTCCCCCCTCCCTCCCTCTCCCTCTCCCTCTCTCCCCCCCTCTCCCTCTCCCCCCTCTCCCCCTCTCCTCTCTCCCCCCTCCCCCCCTCCCTCTCCCCCCTCCCTCTCCCCCTCCCTCTCCCCTCTCTCCCCTCCATCTCCCCTCTCTCCCCCCTCTCCCCTCCTTCCCTCTCCCCCCTCCCCCCTCTCCCCTCCTTCCCTCCCTCCCCTCCCTCCCTCTCCCCTCCCTCTCCCCCCATCCCCTCTCTCCCCTCCTTCCCTCTCCCCCCCTCCCCTCTCTCCCCTCCTTCCCTCTCCCCTCCTTCCCTCTCCCCCCTCTCCCTCTCCCCCCTCTCCCCCCTCTCCCTCTCCCCCCTCTCCCCTCTCCCCACTCTCCCTCTCCCCCCTCTCCCTCTCCTTCCTCTCCCTCTCCTCCCTCTCCCTCTCCTCCCTCTCCCTCTCCTCCTCTCCCCTCTCCTCCCTCTCCCTCTCCTCCCTCTCCCCTCTCCTCCCTCTCTCCTCTCTCCCCCTCCTCCCCTCTCCTCCCTCTCCTCCCTCTCCCTCTCCTCCCTCTCCCCTCTCCTCCCCCCTCCCTCTCCCCTCTCCCCCCCCCTCTCCCCCCTCTCCTCTCTCCCCCTCTCCCCTCCCCTCTCCCTCTCCCCTCTCTCCCCCCCTCTCCCTCTCCCCCCTCTCCCCCTCTCCTCTCTCCCCCCTCCCCCCTCTCCCCCCTCTCCCCTCCCCTCTCCCTCTCCCCTCTCTCCCCCTCCCCCCCTCCCTCTCCCCCCTCCCTCTCCCCCCTCCCTCTCCCCTCTCTCCCCTCCATCTCCCCTCTCTCCCCCCTCTCCCCTCCTTCCCTTTCCCCTCTCCCTCTCCCCCTCCCTCTCCCCCCTCCCCCCCCCCCCCCCTCCCTGCGGTGCGGTGTGACAGACCCAGAGACCAGGAGTAGAAAGCCTCTGAGTTCTCACAGTATGCACACCTTCCTACAGAGCTACACTGTCACCCTGAGGAAGCCAGCTTTCCACACGTCCCACAACGTAGTGGGTCGGAGCCTCAGCTCATACCTCCACAGGAACACCAGCCTAGGTGATTATCCCTCCATCCCTCCATCCCTCCATCCCTCCATCACTCACTCTCCAACTCCGGGCACAGCTCCACACCCTCACACACACACACC
>NW_027310510.1:0-35000 GCF_047496795.1 Chiloscyllium punctatum
CAGTAACCACTGACACTTAGAATTTTTTCGAGTTGGTATAAATCAGTAACCACTGACACTTAGAATATTTTCGGGTTGGTATAAATCAGTAACCACTGACACTTAGAATATTTTCGAGTTGGTATAAATCAGTAACCACCGACACTTAGAATATTTTCGACTTGGTATAAATCAGTAACCACTGACACTTAGAATTTTTTCGAGTTGGTATAAATCAGTAACCACCGACACTTAGAATTTTTTCGAGTTGGTATAAATCAGTAACCACCGACACTTAGAATTTTTTCGAGTCGGTATAAATCAGTAACCACTGACACTTAGAATATTTTCGACTTGGTATAAATCAGTAACCACTGACACTTAGAATATTTTCGGGTCGGTACAAATCAGTAACCACCGACACTTAGAATTTTTTCGGCTCAGTAGAAATCAGTAACCAAGCGCATTTTTGAATTGGTTACTGATTTCTCCGTTCGAGTTGCGGCTGCAGTTGGCTTCAAATAGTGGTGGGGGCTTAATTATCGCCGAGGGGAGCATGTCCCGGTGGTGTGGCCGAGGATGGAGTGCCTTTTGAAGGGGGTGTTTCTGAATTTGGACCCTTTTTGAGTTGCATGGCCGGATGGGTGTGGTTTTGAAGGGTGTGTCTGTCTGGAGTGGCACCGGCGTTGGTGTGAGGCTGAGGGTGGGCGTTCGGTTCCTGGTTAGGGATAGGGAAAGGGTGAGACTTAGCTTTAGTGCTCGTGCCCCCGATTTTGGTAATGTTTGACGTCAATTTTCCAAGGAGGCGAATGCAAGGCTTCAGAGGGACTTTGAGTGTTCGGGGGCGGGGTAGCTCAGCCGGATTTGCCCCGGCGGTTCTGCGGACGGTGTTGACTTCGAGGGCGGACCGGCCCCCGTGTTCAGTCCGAATATCGTGCATTGTTAACGGCGGGAAGTGTTCCAAAAGGGAATGGGATTGAATGTGACTGCTGAAGCCGACTTTGAGACCTGTAACGCGGGTAGCTCAGCCGGATTTGACCCGGCGGTTCTGGCGACGGTCTCGCCTTCGAGGGGGGAGCGCCCCGCGTGTTCAGGCCGAATTTTGTGCATTTCCATCGGCGGGAAGAGGTCCAAACGGGAATGGGATTGAATGTGACTGCTGAAGCCGACATTGAGACCTCTAACGCGGGTAGCTCGGCCGGATTTGACCCGGCGGTTCTGCCGAAGGTCTCACCTTCGAGGGGGGAGCGTCCCGCGTGTTCAGGCCGAATATCGTGCATTGTTAACGGCGGGAAGTGTTCCAAAAGGGAATGGGATTGAATGTGACTGCTGAAGCCGACATTGAGACCTCTAACGCGGGTAGCTCGGCCGGATTTGACCCGGCGGTTCTGGCGACGGTCTCGCCTTCGAGGGGGGAGCGTCCCGCGTGTTCAGGCCGAATTTTGTGCATTTCCATCGGCGGGAAGAGGTCCAAACGGGAATGGGACTGAATGTGACTGCTGAAGCCGACATTGAGACCTCTAACGCGGGTAGCTCGGCCGGATTTGACCCGGCGGTTCTGCCGAAGGTCTCACCTTCGAGGGGGGAGCGTCCCGCGTGTTCAGGCCGAATTTTGTGCATTTCCATCGGCGGGAAGAGGTCCAAACGGGAATGGGATTGAATGTGACTGCTGAAGCCGACATTGAGACCTCTAACGCGGGTAGCTCGGCCGGATTTGACCCGGCGGTTCTGCCGAAGGTCTCACCTTCGAGGGGGGAGCGCCCACCGTGTACAGGCCGATTTTCATGCATTTCCAACCGTGGGAAGGGGTCCGAAAGGGGATGGGGGTGAACGTGACTGCTCAACCCGACTTTGAGACCTGTAACGCGGGTAGCTCAGCCGGATTTGACCCGGCGGTTCTGGCGACGGTCTCGCCTTCGAGGGGGGAGCGTCCCGCGTGTTCAGGCCGAATTTTGTGCATTTCCATCGGCGGGAAGAGGTCCAAACGGGAATGGGATTGAATGTGACTGCTGAAGCCGACATTGAGACCTCTAACGCGGGTAGCTCGGCCGGATTTGACCCGGCGGTTCTGCCGAAGGTCTCACCTTCGAGGGGGGAGCGTCCCGCGTGTTCAGGCCGAATTTTGTGCATTTCCATCGGCGGGAAGAGGTCCAAACGGGAATGGGATTGAATGTGACTGCTGAAGCCGACATTGAGACCTCTAACGCGGGTAGCTCGGCCGGATTTGACCCGGCGGTTCTGCCGAAGGTCTCACCTTCGAGGGGGGAGCGCCCACCGTGTACAGGCCGATTTTCATGCATTTCCAACCGTGGGAAGGGGTCCGAAAGGGGATGGGGGTGAACGTGACTGCTCAACCCGACTTTGAGACCTGTAACGCGGGTAGCTCAGCCGGATTTGACCCGGCGGTTCTGGCGACGGTCTCGCCTTCGAGGGGGGAGCGCCCCGCGTGTTCAGGCCGAATTTTGTGCATTTCCATCGGCGGGAAGAGGTCCAAACGGGAATGGGATTGAATGTGACTGCTGAAGCCGACATTGAGACCTCTAACGCGGGTAGCTCGGCAGGATTTGACCCGGCGGTTCTGCCGAAGGTCTCACCTTCGAGGGGGGAGCGCCCACCGTGTACAGGCCGATTTTCATGCATTTCCAACCGTGGGAAGGGGGCCGAAAGGGGATGGGGGTGAATGTGACTGCTCAACCCGACTTTGAGGCATCTAACCCGGGTAGCTCAGCCGGGTTTGACCCGGCGGTTCTGCCGACTGCCTCGCCTTCGAGGGGGGAGCGTCCCCCGTGTACAGGCCGATTTTCATGCATTTCGAACCGTGGGAAGTGGCCCAAAAGGGGATGGGGGTGAATGTGACTGCTCAACCCGACTTTGGCGCTTCCGAGCCGGGTAGCTCAGCCGGGTTTGACCCGGCGGTTCTGCCGACGGTCTCGTCTTCGAGGCGGGTGCCTCCCCCGTGTACAGGCCGATTTTCATGCATTTCGTACCGTGGGAAGTGGTCCAAAAGGGAATGGGGGTGGACGTGACTGCTCATACCGACATCGAGACTTGTAAGCCGTGTAGCTCGGCCGGGTTTGATCCGGCGGGTCTGCCGACGGTCTCGTCTTCGAGAGGGGGGCCTCCCCCGTGTACAGGCCGATTTTCGTGCATTTCCAACGGTGGGAAGAGGTTCAAAAGGGGATGGGGGTGAATGTGACTGCTCAACCCGACTCTGAGGCTTCTAACCCGGGTAGCTCGGCCGGGTTTGACCCGGCGGTTCTGCCGTCGGTCTCGCCTTCGAGAGGGGCGCCTCCCCCGTGTACAGGCCGATTTTCGTGCATTTCCAACGGTGGGAAGAGGTTCAAAAGGGGATGGGGGTGAATGTGACTGCTCAACCCGACTCTGAGGCTTCTAACCCGGGTAGCCCGGCCGGGTTTGACCCGGCGGTTCTGCCGTCGGTCTCGCCTTCGAGGGCGGAGCCTCCCCCGTGTACAGGCCGATTTTCGTGCATTTCAAACCGTGGGAAGCGGTCCAAAAGGGGATGGGAGTGAATGTGACTGCTCATACCGACCTTGGCGCTTCCGACCCGGGTAGCTCAGCCGGGTTTGACCCGGCGGTTCTGCCGACGGTCTCGCCTTCGAGGGGGGAGCGTCCCCCGTGTTCAGGCCGAATTTTGTGCATTTCGAACCGTGGGAAGTTGCCCAAAAGTCGATGGGAGTGAATGTGACTGCTCAACCCGACTTTGGCGCTTCCGAGCCGGGTAGCTCAGCCGGGTTTGACCCGGCGGTTCTGCCGACGGTTTCGTCTTCGAGGCGGGTGCCTCCCCCGTGTACAGGCCGATTTTCATGCATTTCGTACCGTGGGAAGTGGTCCAAAATGGAATAGGGGTGGACGTGACTGCTCATACCGACATTGAGACTTGTAAGCCGTGTAGCTCGGCCGGGTTTGATCCGGCGGGTCTGCCGACGGTCTCGTCTTCGAGGCGGGTGCCTCCCCCGTGTACAGGCCGATTTTCGTGCATTTCGAACCGTGGGAAGTGGTCCAAAAGGGGATGGGGGTGGACGTGACTGCTCAACCCGACTTTGAGGCTTCTAACCCGGATAGCTCGGCCGGGTTTGACCCGGCGGTTCTGCCGACGGTCTCGTCATCGAGGGGGGAGCCTCCCCCGTGTCCAGGCCGATTTTCGTGCATTTCCAACCGTGGGAAGTGGTCCAAAAGGGAATGGGGGTGGACGTGACTGCTCAACCCGGCTTTGAGACTTGTAAGCCGGGTAGCTCAGCCGGGTTTGACCCGGCGGTTCTGCCGACGGTCCCGCCTTCGAGGGCGGACCCTCCCCCGTGTACAGGCCGATTTTCGTGCATTTCCAACGGTGGGAAGAGGTCCAAAAGGGGATGGGAGTGAACGTGACTGCTCAACCCGACTCTGAGGCTTCTAACCCGGGTAGCTCGGCCGGGTTTGACCCGTCGATTCTGCCGATGGTCTCGTTTTGGAGGGGGGAGCCTCCCCCGTGTTCAGTCCGATTTTCGTGCATTTCGAACCGTGGGAAGTGGCCCAAAAGGGGATGGGAGTGAATGTGACTGCTCATACCGACTTTGGCGCTTCCGAGCCTGGTAGCTCAGCCGGGTTTGATCCAGCGGTTCTGCGGACGGTCTCGTCTTCGAGGCGGCTCCCTCCCCCGTGTACAGGCCGATTTTCATGCATTTGCAACGGTGGGAAGTTGCCCAAAAGGGGATGGGAGTGAATGTGACTGCTCAACCCGACTTCGAGACTTGTAAGCCGGGTAGCTCAGCCGGGTTTGACCCGGCGGTTCTGCCGACGGTCTCGCCTTCGAGGGGGGAGCCTCCCCCGTGTACAGGCCGATTTCCGTGCATTTCCAACGGTGGGAAGAGGTTCAAAAGGGGATGGGAGTGAATGTGACTGCTCAACCCGACTCTGAGGCTTCTAACCCGGGTAGCTCGGCCGGGTTTGATCCGGCGGTTCTGCCGACGGTCTCGTCTTCGAGGCCGGTGCCTCCCCCGTGTACAGGCCGATTTTCGTGCATTTCCAACGGTGGGAAGAGGTTCAAAAGGGGATGGGGGTGAATGCGACTGCTCAACCCGACTCTGAGGCTTCTAACCCGGGTAGCCCGGCCGGGTTTGACCCGGCGGTTCTGCCGTCGGTCTCGCCTTCGAGGGCGGAGCCTCCCCCGTGTACAGGCCGATTTTCATGCATTTGCAACGGTGGGAAGTTGCCCAAAAGTCGATGGGAGTGAATGTGACTGCTCAACCCGACTTTGAGACTTTTAAGCCGGGTAGCTCAGCCGGGTTTGACCCGGCGGTTCTGCCGACGGTCTCGCCTTCGAGGGGGGAGCCTCCCCCGTGTACAGGCCGATTTTCGTGCATTTCCAACGGTGGGAAGAGGTTCAAAAGGGGATGGGAGTGAATGTGACTGCTCAACCCGACTCTGAGGCTTCTAACCCGGGTAGCTCGGCCGGGTTTGATCCGGCGGTTCTGCCGACGGTCTCGTCTTCGAGGCGGGTGCCTCCCCCGTGTACAGGCCGATTTTCATGCATTTCGTACCGTGGGAAGCGGTCCAAAAGGGGATGGGAGTGAACGTGACTGCTCATACCGACTTTGGCGCTTCCGAGCCGGGTAGCTCAGCCGGGTTTGACCCGGCGGTTCTGCCGACGGTCTCGTCTTCGAGGCGGGTGCCTCTCCCGTGTACAGGCCGATTTTCGTGCATTTCCAACCGTGGGAAGTGGTCCAAAAGGGAATGGGGGTGGACGTGACTGCTCAACCCGGCTTTGAGACTTGTAAGCCGGGTAGCTCAGCCGGGTTTGACCCGGCGGTTCTGCCGACGGTCCCGCCTTCGAGGGCGGACCCTCCCCCGTGTACAGGCCGATTTTCGTGCATTTCCAACGGTGGGAAGAGGTCCAAAAGGGGATGGGAGTGAACGTGACTGCTCAACCCGACTCTGAGGCTTCTAACCCGGGTAGCTCGGCCGGGTTTGACCCGTCGATTCTGCCGATGGTCTCGTTTTGGAGGGGGGAGCCTCCCCCGTGTTCAGTCCGATTTTCGTGCATTTCGAACCGTGGGAAGCGGCCCAAAAGGGGATGGGAGTGAATGTGACTGCTCATACCGACTTTGGCGCTTCCGAGCCTGGTAGCTCAGCCGGGTTTGATCCGGCGGTTCTGCCGACGGTCTCGTCTTCGAGGCGGCTCCCTCCCCCGTGTACAGGCCGATTTTCATGCATTTCGTACCGTGGGAAGTGGTCCAAAAGGGAATGGGGGTGGACGTGACTGCTCATACCGACATCGAGACTTGTAAGCCGTGTAGCTCGGCCGGGTTTGATCCGTCGGGTCTGCCGACGGTCTCGTCTTCGAGAGGGGGGCCTCCCCCGTGTACAGGCCGATTTTCGTGCATTTCCAACGGTGGGAAGAGGTTCAAAAGGGGATGGGGGTGAATGTGACTGCTCAACCCGACTCTGAGGCTTCTAACCCGGGTAGCTCGGCCGGGTTTGATCCGGCGGTTCTGCCGACGGTCTCGTCTTCGAGGCCGGTGCCTCCCCCGTGTACAGGCCGATTTTCGTGCATTTCCAACGGTGGGAAGTGGTCCAAAAGGGAATGGGGGTGGACGTGTCTGCTCATACCGACTTTGAGACTTGTAAGCCGGGTAGCTCAGCCGGGTTTGTTCCGGCGGTTCTGCCGACGGTCTCGTCATCGAGGGGGGAGCCTCCCCCGTGTCCAGGCCGATTTTCATGCATTTCCAACCGTGGGAAGTGGTCCAAAAGGGAATGGGGGTGAATGTGACTGCTCATACCGACTTTGAGACTTTTAAGCCGGGTAGCTCAGCCGGGTTTGACCCGGCGGTTCTGCCGACGGCCTCGCCTTCGAGGGGGGAGCGTCCCCCGTGTTCAGGCCGAATTTTGTGCATTTCGAACCGTGGGAAGTTGCCCAAAAGTCGATGGGAGTGAATGTGACTGCTCAACCCGACTTTGAGACTTGTAAGCCGGGTAGCTCAGCCGGGTTTGACCCGGCGGTTCTGCCGACGGTCTCGTCTTCGAGGCGGGTGCCTCCCCCGTGTACAGGCCGATTTTCATGCATTTCGTACCGTGGGAAGCGGTCCAAAAGGGGATGGGAGTGAACGTGACTGCTCATACCGACTTTGGCGCTTCCGAGCCGGGTAGCTCAGCCGGGTTTGACCCGGCGGTTCTGCCGACGGTCTCGTCTTCGAGGCGGGTGCCTCTCCCGTGTACAGGCCGATTTTCGTGCATTTCCAACCGTGGGAAGTGGTCCAAAAGGGAATGGGGGTGGACGTGACTGCTCAACCCGGCTTTGAGACTTGTAAGCCGGGTAGCTCAGCCGGGTTTGACCCGGCGGTTCTGCCGACGGTCCCGCCTTCGAGGGCGGACCCTCCCCCGTGTACAGGCCGATTTTCGTGCATTTCCAACGGTGGGAAGAGGTCCAAAAGGGGATGGGAGTGAACGTGACTGCTCAACCCGACTCTGAGGCTTCTAACCCGGGTAGCTCGGCCGGGTTTGACCCGTCGATTCTGCCGATGGTCTCGTTTTGGAGGGGGGAGCCTCCCCCGTGTTCAGTCCGATTTTCGTGCATTTCGAACCGTGGGAAGCGGCCCAAAAGGGGATGGGAGTGAATGTGACTGCTCATACCGACTTTGGCGCTTCCGAGCCTGGTAGCTCAGCCGGGTTTGATCCGGCGGTTCTGCCGACGGTCTCGTCTTCGAGGCGGCTCCCTCCCCCGTGTACAGGCCGATTTTCATGCATTTCGTACCGTGGGAAGTGGTCCAAAAGGGAATGGGGGTGGACGTGACTGCTCATACCGACATCGAGACTTGTAAGCCGTGTAGCTCGGCCGGGTTTGATCCGGCGGGTCTGCCGACGGTCTCGTCTTCGAGAGGGGGGCCTCCCCCGTGTACAGGCCGATTTTCGTGCATTTCCAACGGTGGGAAGAGGTTCAAAAGGGGATGGGGGTGAATGTGACTGCTCAACCCGACTCTGAGGCTTCTAACCCGGGTAGCTCGGCCGGGTTTGATCCGGCGGTTCTGCCGACGGTCTCGTCTTCGAGGCCGGTGCCTCCCCCGTGTACAGGCCGATTTTCGTGCATTTCCAACGGTGGGAAGTGGTCCAAAAGGGAATGGGGGTGAATGTGACTGCTCATACCGACTTTGAGACTTTTAAGCCGGGTAGCTCAGCCGGGTTTGACCCGGCGGTTCTGCCGACGGCCTCGCCTTCGAGGGGGGAGCGTCCCCCGTGTTCAGGCCGAATTTTGTGCATTTCGAACCGTGGGAAGTTGCCCAAAAGTCGATGGGAGTGAATGTGACTGCTCAACCCGACTTTGAGACTTGTAAGCCGGGTAGCTCAGCCGGGTTTGACCCGGCGGTTCTGCCGACGGTCTCGTCTTCGAGGCGGGTGCCTCCCCCGTGTACAGGCCGATTTTCATGCATTTCGTACCGTGGGAAGCGGTCCAAAAGGGGATGGGAGTGAACGTGACTGCTCATACCGACTTTGGCGCTTCCGAGCCGGGTAGCTCAGCCGGGTTTGACCCGGCGGTTCTGCCGACGGTCTCGTCTTCGAGGCGGGTGCCTCTCCCGTGTACAGGCCGATTTTCGTGCATTTCCAACCGTGGGAAGTGGTCCAAAAGGGAATGGGGGTGGACGTGACTGCTCAACCCGGCTTTGAGACTTGTAAGCCGGGTAGCTCAGCCGGGTTTGACCCGGCGGTTCTGCCGACGGTCCCGCCTTCGAGGGCGGACCCTCCCCCGTGTACAGGCCGATTTTCGTGCATTTCCAACGGTGGGAAGAGGTCCAAAAGGGGATGGGAGTGAACGTGACTGCTCAACCCGACTCTGAGGCTTCTAACCCGGGTAGCTCGGCCGGGTTTGACCCGTCGATTCTGCCGATGGTCTCGTTTTGGAGGGGGGAGCCTCCCCCGTGTTCAGTCCGATTTTCGTGCATTTCGAACCGTGGGAAGCGGCCCAAAAGGGGATGGGAGTGAATGTGACTGCTCATACCGACTTTGGCGCTTCCGAGCCTGGTAGCTCAGCCGGGTTTGACCCGGCGGTTCTGCCGACGGTCTCGTCTTCGAGGCGGGTGCCTCCCCCGTGTACAGGCCGATTTTCATGCATTTCGTACCGTGGGAAGCGGTCCAAAAGGGGATGGGAGTGAACGTGACTGCTCATACCGACTTTGGCGCTTCCGAGCCGGGTAGCTCAGCCGGGTTTGACCCGGCGGTTCTGCCGACGGTCTCGTCTTCGAGGCGGGTGCCTCTCCCGTGTACAGGCCGATTTTCGTGCATTTCCAACCGTGGGAAGTGGTCCAAAAGGGAATGGGGGTGGACGTGACTGCTCAACCCGGCTTTGAGACTTGTAAGCCGGGTAGCTCAGCCGGGTTTGACCCGGCGGTTCTGCCGACGGTCCCGCCTTCGAGGGCGGACCCTCCCCCGTGTACAGGCCGATTTTCGTGCATTTCCAACGGTGGGAAGAGGTCCAAAAGGGGATGGGAGTGAACGTGACTGCTCAACCCGACTCTGAGGCTTCTAACCCGGGTAGCTCGGCCGGGTTTGACCCGTCGATTCTGCCGATGGTCTCGTTTTGGAGGGGGGAGCCTCCCCCGTGTTCAGTCCGATTTTCGTGCATTTCGAACCGTGGGAAGCGGCCCAAAAGGGGATGGGAGTGAATGTGACTGCTCATACCGACTTTGGCGCTTCCGAGCCTGGTAGCTCAGCCGGGTTTGATCCGGCGGTTCTGCCGACGGTCTCGTCTTCGAGGCGGCTCCCTCCCCCGTGTACAGGCCGATTTTCATGCATTTCGTACCGTGGGAAGTGGTCCAAAAGGGAATGGGGGTGGACGTGACTGCTCATACCGACATCGAGACTTGTAAGCCGTGTAGCTCGGCCGGGTTTGATCCGGCGGGTCTGCCGACGGTCTCGTCTTCGAGAGGGGGGCCTCCCCCGTGTACAGGCCGATTTTCGTGCATTTCCAACGGTGGGAAGAGGTTCAAAAGGGGATGGGAGTGAATGTGACTGCTCAACCCGACTCTGAGGCTTCTAACCCGGGTAGCTCGGCCGGGTTTGATCCGGCGGTTCTGCCGACGGTCTCGTCTTCGAGGCCGGTGCCTCCCCCGTGTACAGGCCGATTTTCGTGCATTTCCAACGGTGGGAAGTGGTCCAAAAGGGAATGGGGGTGGACGTGTCTGCTCATACCGACTTTGAGACTTGTAAGCCGGGTAGCTCAGCCGGGTTTGTTCCGGCGGTTCTGCCGACGGTCTCGTCATCGAGGGGGGAGCCTCCCCCGTGTCCAGGCCGATTTTCATGCATTTCCAACCGTGGGAAGTGGTCCAAAAGGGAATGGGGGTGAATGTGACTGCTCATACCGACTTTGAGACTTTTAAGCCGGGTAGCTCAGCCGGGTTTGACCCGGCGGTTCTGCCGACGGCCTCGCCTTCGAGGGGGGAGCGTCCCCCGTGTTCAGGCCGAATTTTGTGCATTTCGAACCGTGGGAAGTTGCCCAAAAGTCGATGGGAGTGAATGTGACTGCTCAACCCGACTTTGAGACTTGTAAGCCGGGTAGCTCAGCCGGGTTTGACCCGGCGGTTCTGCCGACGGTCTCGTCTTCGAGGCGGGTGCCTCCCCCGTGTACAGGCCGATTTTCATGCATTTCGTACCGTGGGAAGCGGTCCAAAAGGGGATGGGAGTGAACGTGACTGCTCATACCGACTTTGGCGCTTCCGAGCCGGGTAGCTCAGCCGGGTTTGACCCGGCGGTTCTGCCGACGGTCTCGTCTTCGAGGCGGGTGCCTCTCCCGTGTACAGGCCGATTTTCGTGCATTTCCAACCGTGGGAAGTGGTCCAAAAGGGAATGGGGGTGGACGTGACTGCTCAACCCGGCTTTGAGACTTGTAAGCCGGGTAGCTCAGCCGGGTTTGACCCGGCGGTTCTGCCGACGGTCCCGCCTTCGAGGGCGGACCCTCCCCCGTGTACAGGCCGATTTTCGTGCATTTCCAACGGTGGGAAGAGGTCCAAAAGGGGATGGGAGTGAACGTGACTGCTCAACCCGACTCTGAGGCTTCTAACCCGGGTAGCTCGGCCGGGTTTGACCCGTCGATTCTGCCGATGGTCTCGTTTTGGAGGGGGGAGCCTCCCCCGTGTTCAGTCCGATTTTCGTGCATTTCGAACCGTGGGAAGCGGCCCAAAAGGGGATGGGAGTGAATGTGACTGCTCATACCGACTTTGGCGCTTCCGAGCCTGGTAGCTCAGCCGGGTTTGATCCGGCGGTTCTGCCGACGGTCTCGTCTTCGAGGCGGCTCCCTCCCCCGTGTACAGGCCGATTTTCATGCATTTCGTACCGTGGGAAGTGGTCCAAAAGGGAATGGGGGTGGACGTGACTGCTCATACCGACATCGAGACTTGTAAGCCGTGTAGCTCGGCCGGGTTTGATCCGTCGGGTCTGCCGACGGTCTCGTCTTCGAGAGGGGGGCCTCCCCCGTGTACAGGCCGATTTTCGTGCATTTCCAACGGTGGGAAGAGGTTCAAAAGGGGATGGGGGTGAATGTGACTGCTCAACCCGACTCTGAGGCTTCTAACCCGGGTAGCTCGGCCGGGTTTGATCCGGCGGTTCTGCCGACGGTCTCGTCTTCGAGGCCGGTGCCTCCCCCGTGTACAGGCCGATTTTCGTGCATTTCCAACGGTGGGAAGTGGTCCAAAAGGGAATGGGGGTGGACGTGTCTGCTCATACCGACTTTGAGACTTGTAAGCCGGGTAGCTCAGCCGGGTTTGTTCCGGCGGTTCTGCCGACGGTCTCGTCATCGAGGGGGGAGCCTCCCCCGTGTCCAGGCCGATTTTCATGCATTTCCAACCGTGGGAAGTGGTCCAAAAGGGAATGGGGGTGAATGTGACTGCTCATACCGACTTTGAGACTTTTAAGCCGGGTAGCTCAGCCGGGTTTGACCCGGCGGTTCTGCCGACGGCCTCGCCTTCGAGGGGGGAGCGTCCCCCGTGTTCAGGCCGAATTTTGTGCATTTCGAACCGTGGGAAGTTGCCCAAAAGTCGATGGGAGTGAATGTGACTGCTCAACCCGACTTTGAGACTTGTAAGCCGGGTAGCTCAGCCGGGTTTGACCCGGCGGTTCTGCCGACGGTCTCGTCTTCGAGGCGGGTGCCTCCCCCGTGTACAGGCCGATTTTCATGCATTTCGTACCGTGGGAAGCGGTCCAAAAGGGGATGGGAGTGAACGTGACTGCTCATACCGACTTTGGCGCTTCCGAGCCGGGTAGCTCAGCCGGGTTTGACCCGGCGGTTCTGCCGACGGTCTCGTCTTCGAGGCGGGTGCCTCTCCCGTGTACAGGCCGATTTTCGTGCATTTCCAACCGTGGGAAGTGGTCCAAAAGGGAATGGGGGTGGACGTGACTGCTCAACCCGGCTTTGAGACTTGTAAGCCGGGTAGCTCAGCCGGGTTTGACCCGGCGGTTCTGCCGACGGTCCCGCCTTCGAGGGCGGACCCTCCCCCGTGTACAGGCCGATTTTCGTGCATTTCCAACGGTGGGAAGAGGTCCAAAAGGGGATGGGAGTGAACGTGACTGCTCAACCCGACTCTGAGGCTTCTAACCCGGGTAGCTCGGCCGGGTTTGACCCGTCGATTCTGCCGATGGTCTCGTTTTGGAGGGGGGAGCCTCCCCCGTGTTCAGTCCGATTTTCGTGCATTTCGAACCGTGGGAAGCGGCCCAAAAGGGGATGGGAGTGAATGTGACTGCTCATACCGACTTTGGCGCTTCCGAGCCTGGTAGCTCAGCCGGGTTTGATCCGGCGGTTCTGCCGACGGTCTCGTCTTCGAGGCGGCTCCCTCCCCCGTGTACAGGCCGATTTTCATGCATTTCGTACCGTGGGAAGTGGTCCAAAAGGGAATGGGGGTGGACGTGACTGCTCATACCGACATCGAGACTTGTAAGCCGTGTAGCTCGGCCGGGTTTGATCCGGCGGGTCTGCCGACGGTCTCGTCTTCGAGAGGGGGGCCTCCCCCGTGTACAGGCCGATTTTCGTGCATTTCCAACGGTGGGAAGAGGTTCAAAAGGGGATGGGGGTGAATGTGACTGCTCAACCCGACTCTGAGGCTTCTAACCCGGGTAGCTCGGCCGGGTTTGATCCGGCGGTTCTGCCGACGGTCTCGTCTTCGAGGCCGGTGCCTCCCCCGTGTACAGGCCGATTTTCGTGCATTTCCAACGGTGGGAAGTGGTCCAAAAGGGAATGGGGGTGAATGTGACTGCTCATACCGACTTTGAGACTTTTAAGCCGGGTAGCTCAGCCGGGTTTGACCCGGCGGTTCTGCCGACGGCCTCGCCTTCGAGGGGGGAGCGTCCCCCGTGTTCAGGCCGAATTTTGTGCATTTCGAACCGTGGGAAGTTGCCCAAAAGTCGATGGGAGTGAATGTGACTGCTCAACCCGACTTTGAGACTTGTAAGCCGGGTAGCTCAGCCGGGTTTGACCCGGCGGTTCTGCCGACGGTCTCGTCTTCGAGGCGGGTGCCTCCCCCGTGTACAGGCCGATTTTCATGCATTTCGTACCGTGGGAAGCGGTCCAAAAGGGGATGGGAGTGAACGTGACTGCTCATACCGACTTTGGCGCTTCCGAGCCGGGTAGCTCAGCCGGGTTTGACCCGGCGGTTCTGCCGACGGTCTCGTCTTCGAGGCGGGTGCCTCTCCCGTGTACAGGCCGATTTTCGTGCATTTCCAACCGTGGGAAGTGGTCCAAAAGGGAATGGGGGTGGACGTGACTGCTCAACCCGGCTTTGAGACTTGTAAGCCGGGTAGCTCAGCCGGGTTTGACCCGGCGGTTCTGCCGACGGTCCCGCCTTCGAGGGCGGACCCTCCCCCGTGTACAGGCCGATTTTCGTGCATTTCCAACGGTGGGAAGAGGTCCAAAAGGGGATGGGAGTGAACGTGACTGCTCAACCCGACTCTGAGGCTTCTAACCCGGGTAGCTCGGCCGGGTTTGACCCGTCGATTCTGCCGATGGTCTCGTTTTGGAGGGGGGAGCCTCCCCCGTGTTCAGTCCGATTTTCGTGCATTTCGAACCGTGGGAAGCGGCCCAAAAGGGGATGGGAGTGAATGTGACTGCTCATACCGACTTTGGCGCTTCCGAGCCTGGTAGCTCAGCCGGGTTTGACCCGGCGGTTCTGCCGACGGTCTCGTCTTCGAGGCGGGTGCCTCCCCCGTGTACAGGCCGATTTTCATGCATTTCGTACCGTGGGAAGCGGTCCAAAAGGGGATGGGAGTGAACGTGACTGCTCATACCGACTTTGGCGCTTCCGAGCCGGGTAGCTCAGCCGGGTTTGACCCGGCGGTTCTGCCGACGGTCTCGTCTTCGAGGCGGGTGCCTCTCCCGTGTACAGGCCGATTTTCGTGCATTTCCAACCGTGGGAAGTGGTCCAAAAGGGAATGGGGGTGGACGTGACTGCTCAACCCGGCTTTGAGACTTGTAAGCCGGGTAGCTCAGCCGGGTTTGACCCGGCGGTTCTGCCGACGGTCCCGCCTTCGAGGGCGGACCCTCCCCCGTGTACAGGCCGATTTTCGTGCATTTCCAACGGTGGGAAGAGGTCCAAAAGGGGATGGGAGTGAACGTGACTGCTCAACCCGACTCTGAGGCTTCTAACCCGGGTAGCTCGGCCGGGTTTGACCCGTCGATTCTGCCGATGGTCTCGTTTTGGAGGGGGGAGCCTCCCCCGTGTTCAGTCCGATTTTCGTGCATTTCGAACCGTGGGAAGCGGCCCAAAAGGGGATGGGAGTGAATGTGACTGCTCATACCGACTTTGGCGCTTCCGAGCCTGGTAGCTCAGCCGGGTTTGATCCGGCGGTTCTGCCGACGGTCTCGTCTTCGAGGCGGCTCCCTCCCCCG
Source organism: Chiloscyllium punctatum (assembly GCF_047496795.1). Taxonomy (NCBI): domain Eukaryota; kingdom Metazoa; phylum Chordata; class Chondrichthyes; order Orectolobiformes; family Hemiscylliidae; genus Chiloscyllium; species Chiloscyllium punctatum. The sequence goes on from NW_027310510.1 coordinate 14,837, forward strand.
TGTACAGGCCGATTTTCATGCATTTCGTACCGTGGGAAGTGGTCCAAAAGGGAATGGGGGTGGACGTGACTGCTCATACCGACATCGAGACTTGTAAGCCGTGTAGCTCGGCCGGGTTTGATCCGGCGGGTCTGCCGACGGTCTCGTCTTCGAGAGGGGGGCCTCCCCCGTGTACAGGCCGATTTTCGTGCATTTCCAACGGTGGGAAGAGGTTCAAAAGGGGATGGGGGTGAATGTGACTGCTCAACCCGACTCTGAGGCTTCTAACCCGGGTAGCTCGGCCGGGTTTGATCCGGCGGTTCTGCCGACGGTCTCGTCTTCGAGGCCGGTGCCTCCCCCGTGTACAGGCCGATTTTCGTGCATTTCCAACGGTGGGAAGTGGTCCAAAAGGGAATGGGGGTGAATGTGACTGCTCATACCGACTTTGAGACTTTTAAGCCGGGTAGCTCAGCCGGGTTTGACCCGGCGGTTCTGCCGACGGCCTCGCCTTCGAGGGGGGAGCGTCCCCCGTGTTCAGGCCGAATTTTGTGCATTTCGAACCGTGGGAAGTTGCCCAAAAGTCGATGGGAGTGAATGTGACTGCTCAACCCGACTTTGAGACTTGTAAGCCGGGTAGCTCAGCCGGGTTTGACCCGGCGGTTCTGCCGACGGTCTCGTCTTCGAGGCGGGTGCCTCCCCCGTGTACAGGCCGATTTTCATGCATTTCGTACCGTGGGAAGCGGTCCAAAAGGGGATGGGAGTGAACGTGACTGCTCATACCGACTTTGGCGCTTCCGAGCCGGGTAGCTCAGCCGGGTTTGACCCGGCGGTTCTGCCGACGGTCTCGTCTTCGAGGCGGGTGCCTCTCCCGTGTACAGGCCGATTTTCGTGCATTTCCAACCGTGGGAAGTGGTCCAAAAGGGAATGGGGGTGGACGTGACTGCTCAACCCGGCTTTGAGACTTGTAAGCCGGGTAGCTCAGCCGGGTTTGACCCGGCGGTTCTGCCGACGGTCCCGCCTTCGAGGGCGGACCCTCCCCCGTGTACAGGCCGATTTTCGTGCATTTCCAACGGTGGGAAGAGGTCCAAAAGGGGATGGGAGTGAACGTGACTGCTCAACCCGACTCTGAGGCTTCTAACCCGGGTAGCTCGGCCGGGTTTGACCCGTCGATTCTGCCGATGGTCTCGTTTTGGAGGGGGGAGCCTCCCCCGTGTTCAGTCCGATTTTCGTGCATTTCGAACCGTGGGAAGCGGCCCAAAAGGGGATGGGAGTGAATGTGACTGCTCATACCGACTTTGGCGCTTCCGAGCCTGGTAGCTCAGCCGGGTTTGACCCGGCGGTTCTGCCGACGGTCTCGTCTTCGAGGCGGGTGCCTCCCCCGTGTACAGGCCGATTTTCATGCATTTCGTACCGTGGGAAGCGGTCCAAAAGGGGATGGGAGTGAACGTGACTGCTCATACCGACTTTGGCGCTTCCGAGCCGGGTAGCTCAGCCGGGTTTGACCCGGCGGTTCTGCCGACGGTCTCGTCTTCGAGGCGGGTGCCTCTCCCGTGTACAGGCCGATTTTCGTGCATTTCCAACCGTGGGAAGTGGTCCAAAAGGGAATGGGGGTGGACGTGACTGCTCAACCCGGCTTTGAGACTTGTAAGCCGGGTAGCTCAGCCGGGTTTGACCCGGCGGTTCTGCCGACGGTCCCGCCTTCGAGGGCGGACCCTCCCCCGTGTACAGGCCGATTTTCGTGCATTTCCAACGGTGGGAAGAGGTCCAAAAGGGGATGGGAGTGAACGTGACTGCTCAACCCGACTCTGAGGCTTCTAACCCGGGTAGCTCGGCCGGGTTTGACCCGTCGATTCTGCCGATGGTCTCGTTTTGGAGGGGGGAGCCTCCCCCGTGTTCAGTCCGATTTTCGTGCATTTCGAACCGTGGGAAGCGGCCCAAAAGGGGATGGGAGTGAATGTGACTGCTCATACCGACTTTGGCGCTTCCGAGCCTGGTAGCTCAGCCGGGTTTGATCCGGCGGTTCTGCCGACGGTCTCGTCTTCGAGGCGGCTCCCTCCCCCGTGTACAGGCCGATTTTCATGCATTTCGTACCGTGGGAAGTGGTCCAAAAGGGAATGGGGGTGGACGTGACTGCTCATACCGACATCGAGACTTGTAAGCCGTGTAGCTCGGCCGGGTTTGATCCGGCGGGTCTGCCGACGGTCTCGTCTTCGAGAGGGGGGCCTCCCCCGTGTACAGGCCGATTTTCGTGCATTTCCAACGGTGGGAAGAGGTTCAAAAGGGGATGGGAGTGAATGTGACTGCTCAACCCGACTCTGAGGCTTCTAACCCGGGTAGCTCGGCCGGGTTTGATCCGGCGGTTCTGCCGACGGTCTCGTCTTCGAGGCCGGTGCCTCCCCCGTGTACAGGCCGATTTTCGTGCATTTCCAACGGTGGGAAGTGGTCCAAAAGGGAATGGGGGTGGACGTGTCTGCTCATACCGACTTTGAGACTTGTAAGCCGGGTAGCTCAGCCGGGTTTGTTCCGGCGGTTCTGCCGACGGTCTCGTCATCGAGGGGGGAGCCTCCCCCGTGTCCAGGCCGATTTTCATGCATTTCCAACCGTGGGAAGTGGTCCAAAAGGGAATGGGGGTGAATGTGACTGCTCATACCGACTTTGAGACTTTTAAGCCGGGTAGCTCAGCCGGGTTTGACCCGGCGGTTCTGCCGACGGCCTCGCCTTCGAGGGGGGAGCGTCCCCCGTGTTCAGGCCGAATTTTGTGCATTTCGAACCGTGGGAAGTTGCCCAAAAGTCGATGGGAGTGAATGTGACTGCTCAACCCGACTTTGAGACTTGTAAGCCGGGTAGCTCAGCCGGGTTTGACCCGGCGGTTCTGCCGACGGTCTCGTCTTCGAGGCGGGTGCCTCCCCCGTGTACAGGCCGATTTTCATGCATTTCGTACCGTGGGAAGCGGTCCAAAAGGGGATGGGAGTGAACGTGACTGCTCATACCGACTTTGGCGCTTCCGAGCCGGGTAGCTCAGCCGGGTTTGACCCGGCGGTTCTGCCGACGGTCTCGTCTTCGAGGCGGGTGCCTCTCCCGTGTACAGGCCGATTTTCGTGCATTTCCAACCGTGGGAAGTGGTCCAAAAGGGAATGGGGGTGGACGTGACTGCTCAACCCGGCTTTGAGACTTGTAAGCCGGGTAGCTCAGCCGGGTTTGACCCGGCGGTTCTGCCGACGGTCCCGCCTTCGAGGGCGGACCCTCCCCCGTGTACAGGCCGATTTTCGTGCATTTCCAACGGTGGGAAGAGGTCCAAAAGGGGATGGGAGTGAACGTGACTGCTCAACCCGACTCTGAGGCTTCTAACCCGGGTAGCTCGGCCGGGTTTGACCCGTCGATTCTGCCGATGGTCTCGTTTTGGAGGGGGGAGCCTCCCCCGTGTTCAGTCCGATTTTCGTGCATTTCGAACCGTGGGAAGCGGCCCAAAAGGGGATGGGAGTGAATGTGACTGCTCATACCGACTTTGGCGCTTCCGAGCCTGGTAGCTCAGCCGGGTTTGATCCGGCGGTTCTGCCGACGGTCTCGTCTTCGAGGCGGCTCCCTCCCCCGTGTACAGGCCGATTTTCATGCATTTGCAACGGTGGGAAGTTGCCCAAAAGGGGATGGGAGTGAATGTGACTGCTCAACCCGACTTCGAGACTTGTAAGCCGGGTAGCTCAGCCGGGTTTGACCCGGCGGTTCTGCCGACGGTCTCGCCTTCGAGGGGGGAGCCTCCCCCGTGTACAGGCCGATTTCCGTGCATTTCCAACGGTGGGAAGAGGTTCAAAAGGGGATGGGAGTGAATGTGACTGCTCAACCCGACTCTGAGGCTTCTAACCCGGGTAGCTCGGCCGGGTTTGATCCGGCGGTTCTGCCGACGGTCTCGTCTTCGAGGCCGGTGCCTCCCCCGTGTACAGGCCGATTTTCGTGCATTTCCAACGGTGGGAAGAGGTTCAAAAGGGGATGGGGGTGAATGCGACTGCTCAACCCGACTCTGAGGCTTCTAACCCGGGTAGCCCGGCCGGGTTTGACCCGGCGGTTCTGCCGTCGGTCTCGCCTTCGAGGGCGGAGCCTCCCCCGTGTACAGGCCGATTTTCATGCATTTGCAACGGTGGGAAGTTGCCCAAAAGTCGATGGGAGTGAATGTGACTGCTCAACCCGACTTTGAGACTTTTAAGCCGGGTAGCTCAGCCGGGTTTGACCCGGCGGTTCTGCCGACGGTCTCGCCTTCGAGGGGGGAGCCTCCCCCGTGTACAGGCCGATTTTCGTGCATTTCCAACGGTGGGAAGAGGTTCAAAAGGGGATGGGAGTGAATGTGACTGCTCAACCCGACTCTGAGGCTTCTAACCCGGGTAGCTCGGCCGGGTTTGATCCGGCGGTTCTGCCGACGGTCTCGTCTTCGAGGCCGGTGCCTCCCCCGTGTACAGGCCGATTTTCGTGCATTTCCAACGGTGGGAAGTGGTCCAAAAGGGAATGGGGGTGGACGTGTCTGCTCATACCGACTTTGAGACTTGTAAGCCGGGTAGCTCAGCCGGGTTTGTTCCGGCGGTTCTGCCGACGGTCTCGTCATCGAGGGGGGAGCCTCCCCCGTGTCCAGGCCGATTTTCATGCATTTCCAACCGTGGGAAGTGGTCCAAAAGGGAATGGGGGTGAATGTGACTGCTCATACCGACTTTGAGACTTTTAAGCCGGGTAGCTCAGCCGGGTTTGACCCGGCGGTTCTGCCGACGGTCTCGCCTTCGAGGGGGGAGCGTCCCCCGTGTTCAGGCCGAATTTTGTGCATTTCGAACCGTGGGAAGTTGCCCAAAAGTCGATGGGAGTGAATGTGACTGCTCAACCCGACTTTGAGACTTGTAAGCCGGGTAGCTCAGCCGGGTTTGACCCGGCGGTTCTGCCGACGGTCTCGTCTTCGAGGCGGGTGCCTCCCCCGTGTACAGGCCGATTTTCATGCATTTCGTACCGTGGGAAGCGGTCCAAAAGGGGATGGGAGTGAACGTGACTGCTCAACCCGACTTTGGCGCTTCCGAGCCGGGTAGCTCAGCCGGGTTTGACCCGGCGGGTCTGCCGACGGTCTCGCCTTCGAGGGGGGAGCGTCCCCCGTGTTCAGGCCGAATCTTGTGCATTTCGAACCGTGGGAAGTTGCCCAAAAGTCGATGGGAGTGAATGTGACTGCTCAACCCGACTTTGAGACTTGTAAGCCGGGTAGCTCAGCCGGGTTTGACCCGGCGGTTCTGCCGACGGTCTCGTCTTCGAGGGCGGACCCTCCCCCGTGTACAGGCCGATTTTCGTGCATTTCCAACGGTGGGAAGAGGTCCAAAAGGGGATGGGAGTGAACGTGACTGCTCAACCCGACTCTGAGGCTTCTAACCCGGGTAGCTCGGCCGGGTTTGACCCGTCGATTCTGCCGATGGTCTCGTTTTGGAGGGGGGAGCCTCCCCCGTGTTCAGTCCGATTTTCGTGCATTTCGAACCGTGGGAAGCGGCCCAAAAGGGGATGGGAGTGAATGTGACTGCTCATACCGACTTTGGCGCTTCCGAGCCTGGTAGCTCAGCCGGGTTTGATCCGGCGGTTCTGCCGACGGTCTCGTCTTCGAGGCGGCTCCCTCCCCCGTGTACAGGCCGATTTTCATGCATTTCGTACCGTGGGAAGTGGTCCAAAAGGGAATGGGGGTGGACGTGACTGCTCATACCGACATCGAGACTTGTAAGCCGTGTAGCTCGGCCGGGTTTGATCCGGCGGGTCTGCCGACGGTCTCGTCTTCGAGAGGGGGGCCTCCCCCGTGTACAGGCCGATTTTCGTGCATTTCCAACGGTGGGAAGAGGTTCAAAAGGGGATGGGGGTGAATGTGACTGCTCAACCCGACTCTGAGGCTTCTAACCCGGGTAGCTCGGCCGGGTTTGATCCGGCGGTTCTGCCGACGGTCTCGTCTTCGAGGCCGGTGCCTCCCCCGTGTACAGGCCGATTTTCGTGCATTTCCAACGGTGGGAAGTGGTCCAAAAGGGAATGGGGGTGAATGTGACTGCTCATACCGACTTTGAGACTTTTAAGCCGGGTAGCTCAGCCGGGTTTGACCCGGCGGTTCTGCCGACGGCCTCGCCTTCGAGGGGGGAGCGTCCCCCGTGTTCAGGCCGAATTTTGTGCATTTCGAACCGTGGGAAGTTGCCCAAAAGTCGATGGGAGTGAATGTGACTGCTCAACCCGACTTTGAGACTTGTAAGCCGGGTAGCTCAGCCGGGTTTGACCCGGCGGTTCTGCCGACGGTCTCGTCTTCGAGGCGGGTGCCTCCCCCGTGTACAGGCCGATTTTCATGCATTTCGTACCGTGGGAAGCGGTCCAAAAGGGGATGGGAGTGAACGTGACTGCTCATACCGACTTTGGCGCTTCCGAGCCGGGTAGCTCAGCCGGGTTTGACCCGGCGGTTCTGCCGACGGTCTCGTCTTCGAGGCGGGTGCCTCTCCCGTGTACAGGCCGATTTTCGTGCATTTCCAACCGTGGGAAGTGGTCCAAAAGGGAATGGGGGTGGACGTGACTGCTCAACCCGGCTTTGAGACTTGTAAGCCGGGTAGCTCAGCCGGGTTTGACCCGGCGGTTCTGCCGACGGTCCCGCCTTCGAGGGCGGACCCTCCCCCGTGTACAGGCCGATTTTCGTGCATTTCCAACGGTGGGAAGAGGTCCAAAAGGGGATGGGAGTGAACGTGACTGCTCAACCCGACTCTGAGGCTTCTAACCCGGGTAGCTCGGCCGGGTTTGACCCGTCGATTCTGCCGATGGTCTCGTTTTGGAGGGGGGAGCCTCCCCCGTGTTCAGTCCGATTTTCGTGCATTTCGAACCGTGGGAAGCGGCCCAAAAGGGGATGGGAGTGAATGTGACTGCTCATACCGACTTTGGCGCTTCCGAGCCTGGTAGCTCAGCCGGGTTTGACCCGGCGGTTCTGCCGACGGTCTCGTCTTCGAGGCGGGTGCCTCCCCCGTGTACAGGCCGATTTTCATGCATTTCGTACCGTGGGAAGCGGTCCAAAAGGGGATGGGAGTGAACGTGACTGCTCATACCGACTTTGGCGCTTCCGAGCCGGGTAGCTCAGCCGGGTTTGACCCGGCGGTTCTGCCGACGGTCTCGTCTTCGAGGCGGGTGCCTCTCCCGTGTACAGGCCGATTTTCGTGCATTTCCAACCGTGGGAAGTGGTCCAAAAGGGAATGGGGGTGGACGTGACTGCTCAACCCGGCTTTGAGACTTGTAAGCCGGGTAGCTCAGCCGGGTTTGACCCGGCGGTTCTGCCGACGGTCCCGCCTTCGAGGGCGGACCCTCCCCCGTGTACAGGCCGATTTTCGTGCATTTCCAACGGTGGGAAGAGGTCCAAAAGGGGATGGGAGTGAACGTGACTGCTCAACCCGACTCTGAGGCTTCTAACCCGGGTAGCTCGGCCGGGTTTGACCCGTCGATTCTGCCGATGGTCTCGTTTTGGAGGGGGGAGCCTCCCCCGTGTTCAGTCCGATTTTCGTGCATTTCGAACCGTGGGAAGCGGCCCAAAAGGGGATGGGAGTGAATGTGACTGCTCATACCGACTTTGGCGCTTCCGAGCCTGGTAGCTCAGCCGGGTTTGATCCGGCGGTTCTGCCGACGGTCTCGTCTTCGAGGCGGCTCCCTCCCCCGTGTACAGGCCGATTTTCATGCATTTCGTACCGTGGGAAGTGGTCCAAAAGGGAATGGGGGTGGACGTGACTGCTCATACCGACATCGAGACTTGTAAGCCGTGTAGCTCGGCCGGGTTTGATCCGGCGGGTCTGCCGACGGTCTCGTCTTCGAGAGGGGGGCCTCCCCCGTGTACAGGCCGATTTTCGTGCATTTCCAACGGTGGGAAGAGGTTCAAAAGGGGATGGGAGTGAATGTGACTGCTCAACCCGACTCTGAGGCTTCTAACCCGGGTAGCTCGGCCGGGTTTGATCCGGCGGTTCTGCCGACGGTCTCGTCTTCGAGGCCGGTGCCTCCCCCGTGTACAGGCCGATTTTCGTGCATTTCCAACGGTGGGAAGTGGTCCAAAAGGGAATGGGGGTGGACGTGTCTGCTCATACCGACTTTGAGACTTGTAAGCCGGGTAGCTCAGCCGGGTTTGTTCCGGCGGTTCTGCCGACGGTCTCGTCATCGAGGGGGGAGCCTCCCCCGTGTCCAGGCCGATTTTCATGCATTTCCAACCGTGGGAAGTGGTCCAAAAGGGAATGGGGGTGAATGTGACTGCTCATACCGACTTTGAGACTTTTAAGCCGGGTAGCTCAGCCGGGTTTGACCCGGCGGTTCTGCCGACGGCCTCGCCTTCGAGGGGGGAGCGTCCCCCGTGTTCAGGCCGAATTTTGTGCATTTCGAACCGTGGGAAGTTGCCCAAAAGTCGATGGGAGTGAATGTGACTGCTCAACCCGACTTTGAGACTTGTAAGCCGGGTAGCTCAGCCGGGTTTGACCCGGCGGTTCTGCCGACGGTCTCGTCTTCGAGGCGGGTGCCTCCCCCGTGTACAGGCCGATTTTCATGCATTTCGTACCGTGGGAAGCGGTCCAAAAGGGGATGGGAGTGAACGTGACTGCTCATACCGACTTTGGCGCTTCCGAGCCGGGTAGCTCAGCCGGGTTTGACCCGGCGGTTCTGCCGACGGTCTCGTCTTCGAGGCGGGTGCCTCTCCCGTGTACAGGCCGATTTTCGTGCATTTCCAACCGTGGGAAGTGGTCCAAAAGGGAATGGGGGTGGACGTGACTGCTCAACCCGGCTTTGAGACTTGTAAGCCGGGTAGCTCAGCCGGGTTTGACCCGGCGGTTCTGCCGACGGTCCCGCCTTCGAGGGCGGACCCTCCCCCGTGTACAGGCCGATTTTCGTGCATTTCCAACGGTGGGAAGAGGTCCAAAAGGGGATGGGAGTGAACGTGACTGCTCAACCCGACTCTGAGGCTTCTAACCCGGGTAGCTCGGCCGGGTTTGACCCGTCGATTCTGCCGATGGTCTCGTTTTGGAGGGGGGAGCCTCCCCCGTGTTCAGTCCGATTTTCGTGCATTTCGAACCGTGGGAAGCGGCCCAAAAGGGGATGGGAGTGAATGTGACTGCTCATACCGACTTTGGCGCTTCCGAGCCTGGTAGCTCAGCCGGGTTTGATCCGGCGGTTCTGCCGACGGTCTCGTCTTCGAGGCGGCTCCCTCCCCCGTGTACAGGCCGATTTTCATGCATTTGCAACGGTGGGAAGTTGCCCAAAAGGGGATGGGAGTGAATGTGACTGCTCAACCCGACTTCGAGACTTGTAAGCCGGGTAGCTCAGCCGGGTTTGACCCGGCGGTTCTGCCGACGGTCTCGCCTTCGAGGGGGGAGCCTCCCCCGTGTACAGGCCGATTTCCGTGCATTTCCAACGGTGGGAAGAGGTTCAAAAGGGGATGGGAGTGAATGTGACTGCTCAACCCGACTCTGAGGCTTCTAACCCGGGTAGCTCGGCCGGGTTTGATCCGGCGGTTCTGCCGACGGTCTCGTCTTCGAGGCCGGTGCCTCCCCCGTGTACAGGCCGATTTTCGTGCATTTCCAACGGTGGGAAGAGGTTCAAAAGGGGATGGGGGTGAATGCGACTGCTCAACCCGACTCTGAGGCTTCTAACCCGGGTAGCCCGGCCGGGTTTGACCCGGCGGTTCTGCCGTCGGTCTCGCCTTCGAGGGCGGAGCCTCCCCCGTGTACAGGCCGATTTTCATGCATTTGCAACGGTGGGAAGTTGCCCAAAAGTCGATGGGAGTGAATGTGACTGCTCAACCCGACTTTGAGACTTTTAAGCCGGGTAGCTCAGCCGGGTTTGACCCGGCGGTTCTGCCGACGGTCTCGCCTTCGAGGGGGGAGCCTCCCCCGTGTACAGGCCGATTTTCGTGCATTTCCAACGGTGGGAAGAGGTTCAAAAGGGGATGGGAGTGAATGTGACTGCTCAACCCGACTCTGAGGCTTCTAACCCGGGTAGCTCGGCCGGGTTTGATCCGGCGGTTCTGCCGACGGTCTCGTCTTCGAGGCCGGTGCCTCCCCCGTGTACAGGCCGATTTTCGTGCATTTCCAACGGTGGGAAGTGGTCCAAAAGGGAATGGGGGTGGACGTGTCTGCTCATACCGACTTTGAGACTTGTAAGCCGGGTAGCTCAGCCGGGTTTGTTCCGGCGGTTCTGCCGACGGTCTCGTCATCGAGGGGGGAGCCTCCCCCGTGTCCAGGCCGATTTTCATGCATTTCCAACCGTGGGAAGTGGTCCAAAAGGGAATGGGGGTGAATGTGACTGCTCATACCGACTTTGAGACTTTTAAGCCGGGTAGCTCAGCCGGGTTTGACCCGGCGGTTCTGCCGACGGTCTCGCCTTCGAGGGGGGAGCGTCCCCCGTGTTCAGGCCGAATTTTGTGCATTTCGAACCGTGGGAAGTTGCCCAAAAGTCGATGGGAGTGAATGTGACTGCTCAACCCGACTTTGAGACTTGTAAGCCGGGTAGCTCAGCCGGGTTTGACCCGGCGGTTCTGCCGACGGTCTCGTCTTCGAGGCGGGTGCCTCCCCCGTGTACAGGCCGATTTTCATGCATTTCGTACCGTGGGAAGCGGTCCAAAAGGGGATGGGAGTGAACGTGACTGCTCAACCCGACTTTGGCGCTTCCGAGCCGGGTAGCTCAGCCGGGTTTGACCCGGCGGGTCTGCCGACGGTCTCGCCTTCGAGGGGGGAGCGTCCCCCGTGTTCAGGCCGAATCTTGTGCATTTCGAACCGTGGGAAGTTGCCCAAAAGTCGATGGGAGTGAATGTGACTGCTCAACCCGACTTTGAGACTTGTAAGCCGGGTAGCTCAGCCGGGTTTGACCCGGCGGTTCTGCCGACGGTCTCGTCTTCGAGGCGGATGCCACCCCCGTGTACAGGCCGATTTTCGTGCATTTCCAACCGTGGGAAGTGGTCTAAAAGTCGATGGGAGTGAACGTGACTGCTCAACCCGACTCTGAGGCTTCTAACCCGGGTAGCTCGGCCGGGTTTGACCCGGCGGTTCTGCCGACGGTCTCGTCTTCGAGGCGGGTGCCTCCCCCGTGTACAGGCCGATTGTCGTGCATTTCGAACCGTGGGAAGTGGTCTAAAAGTCGATGGGAGTGAACGTGACTGCTCAACCCGACTTTGAGACTTGTAAGCCGGGTAGCTCAGCCAGGTTTGACCCGGCGGTTCTGCCGACGGTCTCGCCTTCGAGGGCGGACCCTCCCCCGTGTACAGGCCGATTTTCGTGCATTTCGAACCGTGGGAAGTGGTCTAAAAGTCGATGGGAGTGAACGTGACTGCTCAACCCGACTTTGAGACCTGTAACGCGGGTAGCTCAGCCGGATTTGACCCGGCGGTTCTGGCGACGGTCTCGCCTTCGAGGGGGGAGCGTCCCCCGTGTTCAGGCCGAATTTTGTGCATTTCGAACCGTGGGAAGTTGCCCAAAAGTCGATGGGAGTGAATGTGACTGCTCAACCCGACTTTGGCGCTTCCGAGCCGGGTAGCTCAGCCGGGTTTGACCCGGCGGTTCTGCCGACGGTCTCGTCTTCGAGGAGGGTGCCTCCCCCGTGTACAGGCCGATTTTCATGCATTTCGTACCGTGGGAAGTGGTCCAAAAGGGAATAGGGGTGGACGTGACTGCTCATACCGACATTGAGACTTGTAAGCCGTGTAGCTCGGCCGGGTTTGATCCGGCGGGTCTGCCGACGGTCTCGTCTTCGAGGCGGGTGCCTCCCCCGTGTACAGGCCGATTTTCGTGCATTTCGAACCGTGGGAAGTGGTCCAAAAGGGGATGGGGGTGGACGTGACTGCTCAACCCGACTTTGAGGCTTCTAACCCGGGTAGCTCAGCCGGGTTTGACCCGGCGGTTCTGCCGACGGTCTCGCCTTCGAGGGGGGAGCCTCCCCCGTGTACAGGCCGATTTTCGTGCATTTCGAACCGTGGGAAGTGGCCCAAAAGGGGATGGGAGTGAATGTGACTGATCAACCCGACTTTGGCGCTTCCGAGCCGGGTAGCTCAGCCGGGTTTGACCCGGCGGTTCTGCCGACGGTCTCGTCTTCGAGGCGGGTGCCTCCCCCGTGTACAGGCCGATTTTCATGCATTTCGTACCGTGGGAAGTGGTCCAAAAGGGAATGGGGGTGGACGTGACTGCTCATACCGACATCGAGACTTGTAAGCCGTGTAGCTCGGCCGGGTTTGATCCGGCGGGTCTGCCGACGGTCTCGTCTTCGAGAGGGGGGCCTCCCCCGTGTACAGGCCGATTTTCGTGCATTTCCAACGGTGGGAAGAGGTTCAAAAGGGGATGGGGGTGAATGTGACTGCTCAACCCGACTCTGAGGCTTCTAACCCGGGTAGCTCGGCCGGGTTTGATCCGGCGGTTCTGCCGACGGTCTCGTCTTCGAGGCCGGTGCCTCCCCCGTGTACAGGCCGATTTTCGTGCATTTCCAACGGTGGGAAGTGGTCCAAAAGGGAATGGGGGTGAATGTGACTGCTCATACCGACTTTGAGACTTTTAAGCCGGGTAGCTCAGCCGGGTTTGACCCGGCGGTTCTGCCGACGGTCTCGCCTTCGAGGGGGGAGCGTCCCCCGTGTTCAGGCCGAATTTTGTGCATTTCGAACCGTGGGAAGTTGCCCAAAAGTCGATGGGAGTGAATGTGACTGCTCAACCCGACTTTGAGACTTGTAAGCCGGGTAGCTCAGCCGGGTTTGACCCGGCGGTTCTGCCGACGGTCTCGTCTTCGAGGCGGGTGCCTCCCCCGTGTACAGGCCGATTTTCATGCATTTCGTACCGTGGGAAGCGGTCCAAAAGGGGATGGGAGTGAACGTGACTGCTCATACCGACTTTGGCGCTTCCGAGCCGGGTAGCTCAGCCGGGTTTGACCCGGCGGGTCTGCCGACGGTCTCGCCTTCGAGGGGGGAGCGTCCCCCGTGTTCAGGCCGAATCTTGTGCATTTCGAACCGTGGGAAGTTGCCCAAAAGTCGATGGGAGTGAATGTGACTGCTCAACCCGACTTTGGCGCTTCCGAGCCGGGTAGCTCAGCCGGGTTTGACCCGGCGGTTCTGCCGACGGTCTCGTCTTCGAGGCCGGTGCCTCCCCCGTGTACAGGCCGATTTTCGTGCATTTCCAACGGTGGGAAGTGGTCCAAAAGGGAATGGGGGTGGACGTGTCTGCTCATACCGACTTTGAGACTTGTAAGCCGGGTAGCTCAGCCGGGTTTGTTCCGGCGGTTCTGCCGACGGTCTCGTCATCGAGGGGGGAGCCTCCCCCGTGTCCAGGCCGATTTTCATGCATTTCCAACGGTGGGAACAGGTTCAAAAGGGGATGGGAGTGATTGTGACTGCTCAACCCGACTCTAGGGCTTCTAACCCGGGTAGCCCGGCCGGGTTTGACCCGGCGGTTCTGCCGACGGTCTCGTCTTCGAGGCGGGTGCCTCCCCCGTGTACAGGCCGATTTTCATGCATTTCGTACCGTGGGAAGTGGTCCAAAAGGGAATGGGGGTGGACGTGTCTGCTCATACCGACTTTGAGACTTGTAAGCCGGGTAGCTCAGCCGGGTTTGTTCCGGCGGGTCTGCCGACGGTCTCGTCTTCGAGAGGGGGGGGGCCTCCCCCGTGTACAGGCCGATTTTCGTGCATTTCCAACGGTGGGAACAGGTTCAAAAGGGGATGGGAGTGAATGTGACTGCTCAACCCGACTCTGAGGCTTCTAACCCGGGTAGCTCGGCCGGGTTTGACCCGGCGGTTCTGCCGTCGGTCTCGCCTTCGAGAGGGGCGCCTCCCCCGTGTACAGGCCGATTTTCGTGCATTTCCAACGGTGGGAACAGGTTCAAAAGGGGATGGGGGTGAATGCGACTGCTCAACCCGACTCTGAGGCTTCTAACCCGGGTAGCTCAGCCGGGTTTGACCCGGCGGGTCTGCCGACGGTCTCGTCTTCGAGGCGGGTGCCTCCCCCGTATACAGGCCGATTTTCATGCATTTCGAACCGTGTGAAGTGGTCCAAAAGGGAATGGGGGTGGACGTGTCTGCTCATACCGACTTTGAGACTTGTAAGCCGGGTAGCTCAGCCGGGTTTGTTCCGGCGGTTCTGCCGACGGTCTCGTCTTCGAGGCGGGTGCCTCCCCCGTGTACAGGCCGATTTTCGTGCATTTGCAACGGTGGGAAGTTGCCCAAAAGTCGATGGGAGTGAATGTGACTGCTCAACCCGACTCTGAGGCTTCTAACCCGGGTAGCTCGGCCGGGTTTGACCCGGCGGTTCTGCCGACGGTCTCGTCTTCGAGGCGGGTGCCTCCCCCGTGTACAGGCCGATGTTCGTGCATTTCGAACCGTGGGAAGTGGTCTAAAAGTCGATGGGAGTGAACGTGACTGCTCAACCCGACTTTGAGACTTGTAAGCCGGGTAGCTCAGCCAGGTTTGACCCGGCGGTTCTGCCGACGGTCTCGCCTTCGAGGGCGGACCCTCCCCCGTGTACAGGCCGGTTTTCGTGCATTTCGAACCGTGGGAAGTGATCCAAAAGGGAATGGGGGTGAACGTGACTGCCCAACCCGGCTTTGAGACTTGTAAGCCGGGTAGCTCAGCCGGGTTGGACCCGGCGGTTCTGCCGACGGTCTCGACTTCGAGGCGGGTGCCTCCCCCGTGTACAGGCCGATTTTCATGCATTTGCAACGGTGGGAAGTTGCCCAAAAGTCGATGGGAGTGAATGTGACTGCTCAACCCGACTTCGAGACTTGTAAGCCGGGTAGCTCAGCCGGGTTTGACCCGGCGGTTCTGCCGACGGTCTCGCCTTCGAGGGGGGAGCCTCCCCCGTGTACAGGCCGATTTTCGTGCATTTCCAACGGTGGGAACAGGTTCAAAAGGGGATGGGAGTGATTGTGACTGCTCAACCCGACTCTAGGGCTTCTAACCCGGGTAGCCCGGCCGGGTTTGACCCGGCGGTTCTGCCGACGGTCTCGTCTTCGAGGCGGGTGCCACCCCCGTATACAGGCCGATTTTCATGCATTTCGAACCGTGGGAAGTGGTCCAAAAGGGAATGGGGGTGGACGTGTCTGCTCATACCGACTTTGAGACTTGTAAGCCGGGTAGCTCAGCCGGGTTTGATCCGGCGGTTCTGCCGACGGTCTCGCCTTCGAGGGGGGAGCCTCCCCCGTGTTCAGTCCGATTTCCATGCATTTCCAACCGTGGGAAGTTGCCCAAAAGGGGATGGGAGTGAATGTGACTGCTCAACCCGACTTTGGCGCTTCCGAGCCGGGTAGCTCAGCCGGGTTTGACCCGGCGGTTCTGCCGACGGTCTCGTCTTCGAGGCGGGTGCCTCCCCCGTGTACAGGCCGATTTTCATGCATTTGGAACCGTGGGAAGTGGTCCAAAAGGGAATGGGGGTGGACGTGACTGCTCATACCGACTTTGAGACTTGTAAGCCGGGTAGCTCAGCCGGGTTTGACCCGGCGGTTCTGCCGACGGTCTCGCCTTCGAGGGGGGAGCCTCCCCCGTGTTCAGTCCGATTTTCGTGCATTTCCCACGGTGGGAAATGGTATCTTTCATTACGGGGACAAGGGTCTGAAGCGGTGAAGTCAGTAACCGGCATAGTTAAGGAAAGGGTTCGAATTTTCTCAACAGTACGAAAAAAGTGAGCAGGGAAGCTAGAGAAGGTGTCAGTGAGTCCCAAACGAGTGAACCGCAAAACTTAGGGAAATGCCCGAAAGCGTTTTAAAGGGTGAAATCGGGAACGAGGAAATGATGGGAAAGTGCCTGAAAGTGCTAAATGAGTAAACAGAAAAACGAAGAAAAATGTTTGAAAAGAAGAAGTGAGTAACCAGGAAAACTTAGAAAAATGTTCAAAACGAAGAAATCAGTAACCAGGAAAACTTAGAAAAATGATCAAAAAGAAGAAATGAGTAACCAGGAAAACTTAGAAAAATGTTTAAAAAGAAGAAATCAGTAACCAGGAAAACTTAGGAAAATGTTTAAAAAGAAGAAGTGAGTAACCAGAAAAACTTAGAAAAATGTTTAAAAAGAAGAAATCAGTAACCAGAAAAACTGCGAAAAATGTTTAAAAAGAAGAAATGAGTAACCAGAAAAACTTAGAAAAATGTTTAAAAAGAAGAAATCAGTAACCAGGAAAACTTAGAAAAATGTTTAAAAAGAAGAAATCAGTAACCAGGAAAACTTAGAAAAATGTTATAAAAGAAGAAGTGAGTAACCAGAAAAACTTAGAAAAATGTTTAAAAAGAAGAAATCAGTAACCAGAAAAACTGCGAAAAATGTTTAAAAAGAAGAAATCAGTAACCAGACAAACTGCGAAAAATGTTTAAAAAGAAGAAATCAGTAACCAGGAAAACTTAGAAAAATGTTTAAAAAGAAGAAGTGAGTAACCAGAAAAACTTAGAAAAATGTTTAAAAAGAAGAAATCAGTAACCAGAAAAACTGCGAAAAATGTTTAAAAAGAAGAAATCAGTAACCAGGAAAACTTAGAAAAATGTTTAAAAAGAAGAAATCAGTAACCAGAAAAACTTAGAAAAATGTTTCAAAAGAAGAAGTGAGTAACCAGAAAAACTTAGAAAAATGTTTAAAAAGAAGAAATCAGTAACCAGGAAAACTTAGAAAAATGTTTAAAAAGAAGAAATCAGTAACCAGAAAAACTGCGAAAAATGTTTAAAAAGAAGAAATCAGTAACCAGAAAAACTGCGAAAAATGTTTAAAAAGAAGAAATCAGTAACCAGACAAACTGCGAAAAATGTTTAAAAAGAAGAAATCAGTAACCAGAAAAACTTAGAAAAATGTTTAAAAAGAAGAAATCAGTAACCAGAAAAACTGCGAAAAATGTTTAAAAAGAAGAAATCAGTAACCAGAAAAACTTAGAAAAATGTTTAAAAAGAAGAAGTGAGTAACCAGAAAAACTTAGAAAAATGTTTAAAAAGAAGAAATGAGTAACCAGGAAAACTTAGAAAAATGTTTAAAAAGAAGAAATCAGTAACCAGAAAAACTTAGAAAAATGTTTAAAAAGAAGAAATGAGTAACCAGAAAAACTTAGAAAAATGTTTAAAAAGAAGAAATCAGTAACCAGAAAAACGGCGAAAAATGTTTAAAAAGAAGAAATCAGTAACCAGAAAAACGGCGAAAAATGTTTAAAAAGAAGAAATCAGTAACCAGACAAACTGCGAAAAATGTTTAAAAAGAAGAAATCAGTAACCAGAAAAACTTAGAAAAATGTTTAAAAAGAAGAAATCAGTAACCAGGAAAACTTGGAAAAAAACACTTAGAAAAATTTTCAGCAAAGTGTGAAAAATATTCTAAGTGTCAGCGGAGGAAAATGCTGCAGCATCGGGAAAGATTCGCAAACTTACACCGAACATGTGCTCCGAAGTGCCGGAGGAATTGGGTGAATTGAGCCCGGCAAATGGCCAGCTGTCGTTTTGTGCCTGCAGCCCGAAAACTTTAACTTTGTCTGTCGCGGAAGTCCGGACCGAGAAAAATCCAAACGGTTTTGACCGGACCGAGTTCCAGACCGATGCAGTCAAATTTGGAATTCAGACCCATTCAGTGCCACTTGTAGTTTTTCCGCAGTGAGGTTGGCGGGGTACCCGGAGATATATGGGAACACGATTTTTAGAACAAAATGGCGGCGCGGGACCGTTCTGAAAGGCATCCGAAAAACGGTTCCACGGGCATAGCACTTTAATGACAGGTATGAGTGCATGCCGGAGAGCTCTTGGAAGTCGAATTTTTGACACTTTGTCAATTTTTTGACAGATTTGACAAACTCTTTCTGTCTGTTCTAAGAGTCAGTCAGAGACTTGTGCGGCGGTCTTTTGACACTATTGGAGGGCGGGCAAACCCCACGTTGACTCCGGCCGTCCCTCCACAGGCGCTCGTGTCCAAAATGAAGGCGAGAGACGCGAGTGGCCTGGTTCCCTTGGGTGTTGCCAAGAAGGCTGCGGGCTGACCGTTGCCTGAGCACTCCCTAAAGCCTCTTGTGATGAGAGCAGACCTCGCCTGCCGCACGACCGGCTCTGGGAGTCGTTGGGCCGCTATTTGTGAATAGTCTGGTCCTCCTCTGCCACCCGGACAAGCGCGATGGCTCTGCCGCCCTGCGGTGCTCGTCACCCAGGTTTGGGGAACACGATACTCGTAACAAAAATAAAAGGCGGCTCGGGACCTGCAGGCGAAAGGGGTCCCGTGGTGCTAAGCACGTCGACTTCGGGTCTCGGTGCAAGCCGGAGAGCTCACGGAAGTCTAAAGTTTTCGGCACGTGGTCGAATCTTTTCAAAGGCTTACCCGGCTCTTTCCGTCCATTCTGAGAGTAAGTCAGAGGCCGGTGCGGAGGTCTCTTGACAATCGGAGGGGGTGGTGGCCCTCCGCAGGCGCTCGTGTCGAAAATGAAGGCGAGAGACGCGAGTGGCCTGGTTCCCCTGGGTGTTGCCAGGAAGGCTGCGGGCTGACCCTTGCCTGAGCACTCCCTAAAGCCTCTTGTGATGAGAGCAGACCTCGCGCGCCGCACGACCGGCTCTGGGAGTCGTTGGGCCGCTATCTGTGAATAGTCTGGTCCTCCTCTGCCACCCGGCCAAGTGCGATGGCTCTGCCGCCCTGCGGTGCTCGTCACGCAGGTATGGGGCACACGATGCTCGTAACAGCAAATAAAGGCGGCTCGGGACCTGCAGGCGAAAGGGGTCCCGTGGTGCTTAGCACGTCGACTTCGGGTCTCGGTGCAAGCCGGAGAGCTCACGGAAGTCTAAAGTTTTCGGCACGTGGTCGAATCTTTTGAAAGGCTTACCCGGCTCTTTCCGTCCATTCTGAGAGTCAGTCAGAGGCCGGTGCGGCGGTCTATTGACGACCGGAGGCTCCCATGGGTGTTGCGATGAGGGTGGAGGGCACAGAACCTTGCCTTAGCACTCCCTAATAAAGCCTCTTGTGAAGAGAGCAGACCTCGCGCGCCGCACGACCGGCTCTGGGAGTCGTTGGGCCGCTATCTGTGAATAGTCTGGTCCTCCTCTGCCACCCGGCCAAGTGCGATGGCTCTGCCGCCCTGCGGTGCTCGTCACGCAGGTATGGGGCACACGATGCTCGTAACAGCAAATAAAGGCGGCTCGGGACCTGCAGGCGAAAGGGGTCCCGTGGTGCTTCGCACGTCGACTTCGGGTCTCGGTGCAAGCCGGAGAGCTCACGGAAGTCTAAAGTTTTCGGCACGTGGTCGAATCTTTTGAAAGGCTTACCCGGCTCTTTCCGTCCATTCTGAGAGTCAGTCAGAGGCCGGTGCGGCGGTCTATTGACGACCGGAGGCTCCCATGGGTGTTGCGATGAGGGTGGAGGGCACAGAACCTTGCCTTAGCACTCCCTAATAAAGCCTCTTGTGAAGAGAGCAGACCTCGCGCGCCGCACGACCGGCTCTGGGAGTCGTTGGGCCGCTATCTGCGAATAGTCGGGTCCTCCTCTGCCACCCGGCCAAGTGCGATGGCTCTGCCGCCCTGCGGTGCTCGTCACGCAGGTATGGGGCACACGATGCTCGTAACAGCAAATAAAGGCGGCTCGGGACCTGCAGGCGAAAGGGGTCCCGTGGTGCTTCGCACGTCGACTTCGGGTCTCGGTGCAAGCCGGAGAGCTCACGGAAGTCTAAAGTTTTCGGCACGTGGTCGAATCTTTTGAAAGGCTTACCCGGCTCTTTCCGTCCATTCTGAGAGTCAGTCAGAGGCCGGTGCGGCGGTCTATTGACGACCGGAGGCTCCCATGGGTGTTGCGATGAGGGTGGAGGGCACAGAACCTTGCCTTAGCACTCCCTAATAAAGCCTCTTGTGAAGAGAGCAGACCTCGCGCGCCGCACGACCGGCTCTGGGAGTCGTTGGGCCGCTATCTGTGAATAGTCGGGTCCTCCTCTGCCACCCGGCCAAGTGCGATGGCTCTGCCGCCCTGCGGTGCTCGTCACGCAGGTATGGGGCACACGATGCTCGTAACAGCAAATAAAGGCGGCTCGGGACCTGCAGGCGAAAGGGGTCCCGTGGTGCTTAGCACGTCGACTTCGGGTCTCGGTGCAAGCCGGAGAGCTCACGGAAGTCTAAAGTTTTCGGCACGTGGTCGAATCTTTTGAAAGGCTTACCCGGCTCTTTCCGTCCATTCTGAGAGTCAGTCAGAGGCCGGTGCGGCGGTCTATTGACGACCGGAGGCTCCCATGGGTGTTGCGATGAGGGTG
>NW_027310510.1:55000-70573 GCF_047496795.1 Chiloscyllium punctatum
CCGTTCGAGTTGCGGCTGCAGTTGGCTTCAAATAGTGGTGGGGGCTTAATTATCGCCGAGGGGAGCATGTCCCGGTGGTGTGGCCGAGGATGGAGTGCCTTTTGAAGGGGGTGTTTCTGAATTTGGACCCTTTTTGAGTTGCATGGCCGGATGGGTGTGGTTTTGAAGGGTGTGTCTGTCTGGAGTGGCACCGGCGTTGGTGTGAGGCTGAGGGTGGGCGTTCGGTTCCTGGTTAGGGATAGGGAAAGGGTGAGACTTAGCTTTAGTGCTCGTGCCCCCGATTTTGGTAATGTTTGACGTCAATTTTCCAAGGAGGCGAATGCAAGGCTTCAGAGGGACTTTGAGTGTTCGGGGGCGGGGTAGCTCAGCCGGATTTGCCCCGGCGGTTCTGCGGACGGTGTTGACTTCGAGGGCGGACCGGCCCCCGTGTTCAGTCCGAATATCGTGCATTGTTAACGGCGGGAAGTGTTCCAAAAGGGAATGGGATTGAATGTGACTGCTGAAGCCGACTTTGAGACCTGTAACGCGGGTAGCTCAGCCGGATTTGACCCGGCGGTTCTGGCGACGGTCTCGCCTTCGAGGGGGGAGCGCCCCGCGTGTTCAGGCCGAATTTTGTGCATTTCCATCGGCGGGAAGAGGTCCAAACGGGAATGGGATTGAATGTGACTGCTGAAGCCGACATTGAGACCTCTAACGCGGGTAGCTCGGCCGGATTTGACCCGGCGGTTCTGCCGAAGGTCTCACCTTCGAGGGGGGAGCGTCCCGCGTGTTCAGGCCGAATATCGTGCATTGTTAACGGCGGGAAGTGTTCCAAAAGGGAATGGGATTGAATGTGACTGCTGAAGCCGACATTGAGACCTCTAACGCGGGTAGCTCGGCCGGATTTGACCCGGCGGTTCTGGCGACGGTCTCGCCTTCGAGGGGGGAGCGTCCCGCGTGTTCAGGCCGAATTTTGTGCATTTCCATCGGCGGGAAGAGGTCCAAACGGGAATGGGACTGAATGTGACTGCTGAAGCCGACATTGAGACCTCTAACGCGGGTAGCTCGGCCGGATTTGACCCGGCGGTTCTGCCGAAGGTCTCACCTTCGAGGGGGGAGCGTCCCGCGTGTTCAGGCCGAATTTTGTGCATTTCCATCGGCGGGAAGAGGTCCAAACGGGAATGGGATTGAATGTGACTGCTGAAGCCGACATTGAGACCTCTAACGCGGGTAGCTCGGCCGGATTTGACCCGGCGGTTCTGCCGAAGGTCTCACCTTCGAGGGGGGAGCGCCCACCGTGTACAGGCCGATTTTCATGCATTTCCAACCGTGGGAAGGGGTCCGAAAGGGGATGGGGGTGAACGTGACTGCTCAACCCGACTTTGAGACCTGTAACGCGGGTAGCTCAGCCGGATTTGACCCGGCGGTTCTGGCGACGGTCTCGCCTTCGAGGGGGGAGCGTCCCGCGTGTTCAGGCCGAATTTTGTGCATTTCCATCGGCGGGAAGAGGTCCAAACGGGAATGGGATTGAATGTGACTGCTGAAGCCGACATTGAGACCTCTAACGCGGGTAGCTCGGCCGGATTTGACCCGGCGGTTCTGCCGAAGGTCTCACCTTCGAGGGGGGAGCGTCCCGCGTGTTCAGGCCGAATTTTGTGCATTTCCATCGGCGGGAAGAGGTCCAAACGGGAATGGGATTGAATGTGACTGCTGAAGCCGACATTGAGACCTCTAACGCGGGTAGCTCGGCCGGATTTGACCCGGCGGTTCTGCCGAAGGTCTCACCTTCGAGGGGGGAGCGCCCACCGTGTACAGGCCGATTTTCATGCATTTCCAACCGTGGGAAGGGGTCCGAAAGGGGATGGGGGTGAACGTGACTGCTCAACCCGACTTTGAGACCTGTAACGCGGGTAGCTCAGCCGGATTTGACCCGGCGGTTCTGGCGACGGTCTCGCCTTCGAGGGGGGAGCGCCCCGCGTGTTCAGGCCGAATTTTGTGCATTTCCATCGGCGGGAAGAGGTCCAAACGGGAATGGGATTGAATGTGACTGCTGAAGCCGACATTGAGACCTCTAACGCGGGTAGCTCGGCAGGATTTGACCCGGCGGTTCTGCCGAAGGTCTCACCTTCGAGGGGGGAGCGCCCACCGTGTACAGGCCGATTTTCATGCATTTCCAACCGTGGGAAGGGGGCCGAAAGGGGATGGGGGTGAATGTGACTGCTCAACCCGACTTTGAGGCATCTAACCCGGGTAGCTCAGCCGGGTTTGACCCGGCGGTTCTGCCGACTGCCTCGCCTTCGAGGGGGGAGCGTCCCCCGTGTACAGGCCGATTTTCATGCATTTCGAACCGTGGGAAGTGGCCCAAAAGGGGATGGGGGTGAATGTGACTGCTCAACCCGACTTTGGCGCTTCCGAGCCGGGTAGCTCAGCCGGGTTTGACCCGGCGGTTCTGCCGACGGTCTCGTCTTCGAGGCGGGTGCCTCCCCCGTGTACAGGCCGATTTTCATGCATTTCGTACCGTGGGAAGTGGTCCAAAAGGGAATGGGGGTGGACGTGACTGCTCATACCGACATCGAGACTTGTAAGCCGTGTAGCTCGGCCGGGTTTGATCCGGCGGGTCTGCCGACGGTCTCGTCTTCGAGAGGGGGGCCTCCCCCGTGTACAGGCCGATTTTCGTGCATTTCCAACGGTGGGAAGAGGTTCAAAAGGGGATGGGGGTGAATGTGACTGCTCAACCCGACTCTGAGGCTTCTAACCCGGGTAGCTCGGCCGGGTTTGACCCGGCGGTTCTGCCGTCGGTCTCGCCTTCGAGAGGGGCGCCTCCCCCGTGTACAGGCCGATTTTCGTGCATTTCCAACGGTGGGAAGAGGTTCAAAAGGGGATGGGGGTGAATGTGACTGCTCAACCCGACTCTGAGGCTTCTAACCCGGGTAGCCCGGCCGGGTTTGACCCGGCGGTTCTGCCGTCGGTCTCGCCTTCGAGGGCGGAGCCTCCCCCGTGTACAGGCCGATTTTCGTGCATTTCAAACCGTGGGAAGCGGTCCAAAAGGGGATGGGAGTGAATGTGACTGCTCATACCGACCTTGGCGCTTCCGACCCGGGTAGCTCAGCCGGGTTTGACCCGGCGGTTCTGCCGACGGTCTCGCCTTCGAGGGGGGAGCGTCCCCCGTGTTCAGGCCGAATTTTGTGCATTTCGAACCGTGGGAAGTTGCCCAAAAGTCGATGGGAGTGAATGTGACTGCTCAACCCGACTTTGGCGCTTCCGAGCCGGGTAGCTCAGCCGGGTTTGACCCGGCGGTTCTGCCGACGGTTTCGTCTTCGAGGCGGGTGCCTCCCCCGTGTACAGGCCGATTTTCATGCATTTCGTACCGTGGGAAGTGGTCCAAAATGGAATAGGGGTGGACGTGACTGCTCATACCGACATTGAGACTTGTAAGCCGTGTAGCTCGGCCGGGTTTGATCCGGCGGGTCTGCCGACGGTCTCGTCTTCGAGGCGGGTGCCTCCCCCGTGTACAGGCCGATTTTCGTGCATTTCGAACCGTGGGAAGTGGTCCAAAAGGGGATGGGGGTGGACGTGACTGCTCAACCCGACTTTGAGGCTTCTAACCCGGATAGCTCGGCCGGGTTTGACCCGGCGGTTCTGCCGACGGTCTCGTCATCGAGGGGGGAGCCTCCCCCGTGTCCAGGCCGATTTTCGTGCATTTCCAACCGTGGGAAGTGGTCCAAAAGGGAATGGGGGTGGACGTGACTGCTCAACCCGGCTTTGAGACTTGTAAGCCGGGTAGCTCAGCCGGGTTTGACCCGGCGGTTCTGCCGACGGTCCCGCCTTCGAGGGCGGACCCTCCCCCGTGTACAGGCCGATTTTCGTGCATTTCCAACGGTGGGAAGAGGTCCAAAAGGGGATGGGAGTGAACGTGACTGCTCAACCCGACTCTGAGGCTTCTAACCCGGGTAGCTCGGCCGGGTTTGACCCGTCGATTCTGCCGATGGTCTCGTTTTGGAGGGGGGAGCCTCCCCCGTGTTCAGTCCGATTTTCGTGCATTTCGAACCGTGGGAAGTGGCCCAAAAGGGGATGGGAGTGAATGTGACTGCTCATACCGACTTTGGCGCTTCCGAGCCTGGTAGCTCAGCCGGGTTTGATCCAGCGGTTCTGCGGACGGTCTCGTCTTCGAGGCGGCTCCCTCCCCCGTGTACAGGCCGATTTTCATGCATTTGCAACGGTGGGAAGTTGCCCAAAAGGGGATGGGAGTGAATGTGACTGCTCAACCCGACTTCGAGACTTGTAAGCCGGGTAGCTCAGCCGGGTTTGACCCGGCGGTTCTGCCGACGGTCTCGCCTTCGAGGGGGGAGCCTCCCCCGTGTACAGGCCGATTTCCGTGCATTTCCAACGGTGGGAAGAGGTTCAAAAGGGGATGGGAGTGAATGTGACTGCTCAACCCGACTCTGAGGCTTCTAACCCGGGTAGCTCGGCCGGGTTTGATCCGGCGGTTCTGCCGACGGTCTCGTCTTCGAGGCCGGTGCCTCCCCCGTGTACAGGCCGATTTTCGTGCATTTCCAACGGTGGGAAGAGGTTCAAAAGGGGATGGGGGTGAATGCGACTGCTCAACCCGACTCTGAGGCTTCTAACCCGGGTAGCCCGGCCGGGTTTGACCCGGCGGTTCTGCCGTCGGTCTCGCCTTCGAGGGCGGAGCCTCCCCCGTGTACAGGCCGATTTTCATGCATTTGCAACGGTGGGAAGTTGCCCAAAAGTCGATGGGAGTGAATGTGACTGCTCAACCCGACTTTGAGACTTTTAAGCCGGGTAGCTCAGCCGGGTTTGACCCGGCGGTTCTGCCGACGGTCTCGCCTTCGAGGGGGGAGCCTCCCCCGTGTACAGGCCGATTTTCGTGCATTTCCAACGGTGGGAAGAGGTTCAAAAGGGGATGGGAGTGAATGTGACTGCTCAACCCGACTCTGAGGCTTCTAACCCGGGTAGCTCGGCCGGGTTTGATCCGGCGGTTCTGCCGACGGTCTCGTCTTCGAGGCGGGTGCCTCCCCCGTGTACAGGCCGATTTTCATGCATTTCGTACCGTGGGAAGCGGTCCAAAAGGGGATGGGAGTGAACGTGACTGCTCATACCGACTTTGGCGCTTCCGAGCCGGGTAGCTCAGCCGGGTTTGACCCGGCGGTTCTGCCGACGGTCTCGTCTTCGAGGCGGGTGCCTCTCCCGTGTACAGGCCGATTTTCGTGCATTTCCAACCGTGGGAAGTGGTCCAAAAGGGAATGGGGGTGGACGTGACTGCTCAACCCGGCTTTGAGACTTGTAAGCCGGGTAGCTCAGCCGGGTTTGACCCGGCGGTTCTGCCGACGGTCCCGCCTTCGAGGGCGGACCCTCCCCCGTGTACAGGCCGATTTTCGTGCATTTCCAACGGTGGGAAGAGGTCCAAAAGGGGATGGGAGTGAACGTGACTGCTCAACCCGACTCTGAGGCTTCTAACCCGGGTAGCTCGGCCGGGTTTGACCCGTCGATTCTGCCGATGGTCTCGTTTTGGAGGGGGGAGCCTCCCCCGTGTTCAGTCCGATTTTCGTGCATTTCGAACCGTGGGAAGCGGCCCAAAAGGGGATGGGAGTGAATGTGACTGCTCATACCGACTTTGGCGCTTCCGAGCCTGGTAGCTCAGCCGGGTTTGATCCGGCGGTTCTGCCGACGGTCTCGTCTTCGAGGCGGCTCCCTCCCCCGTGTACAGGCCGATTTTCATGCATTTCGTACCGTGGGAAGTGGTCCAAAAGGGAATGGGGGTGGACGTGACTGCTCATACCGACATCGAGACTTGTAAGCCGTGTAGCTCGGCCGGGTTTGATCCGTCGGGTCTGCCGACGGTCTCGTCTTCGAGAGGGGGGCCTCCCCCGTGTACAGGCCGATTTTCGTGCATTTCCAACGGTGGGAAGAGGTTCAAAAGGGGATGGGGGTGAATGTGACTGCTCAACCCGACTCTGAGGCTTCTAACCCGGGTAGCTCGGCCGGGTTTGATCCGGCGGTTCTGCCGACGGTCTCGTCTTCGAGGCCGGTGCCTCCCCCGTGTACAGGCCGATTTTCGTGCATTTCCAACGGTGGGAAGTGGTCCAAAAGGGAATGGGGGTGGACGTGTCTGCTCATACCGACTTTGAGACTTGTAAGCCGGGTAGCTCAGCCGGGTTTGTTCCGGCGGTTCTGCCGACGGTCTCGTCATCGAGGGGGGAGCCTCCCCCGTGTCCAGGCCGATTTTCATGCATTTCCAACCGTGGGAAGTGGTCCAAAAGGGAATGGGGGTGAATGTGACTGCTCATACCGACTTTGAGACTTTTAAGCCGGGTAGCTCAGCCGGGTTTGACCCGGCGGTTCTGCCGACGGCCTCGCCTTCGAGGGGGGAGCGTCCCCCGTGTTCAGGCCGAATTTTGTGCATTTCGAACCGTGGGAAGTTGCCCAAAAGTCGATGGGAGTGAATGTGACTGCTCAACCCGACTTTGAGACTTGTAAGCCGGGTAGCTCAGCCGGGTTTGACCCGGCGGTTCTGCCGACGGTCTCGTCTTCGAGGCGGGTGCCTCCCCCGTGTACAGGCCGATTTTCATGCATTTCGTACCGTGGGAAGCGGTCCAAAAGGGGATGGGAGTGAACGTGACTGCTCATACCGACTTTGGCGCTTCCGAGCCGGGTAGCTCAGCCGGGTTTGACCCGGCGGTTCTGCCGACGGTCTCGTCTTCGAGGCGGGTGCCTCTCCCGTGTACAGGCCGATTTTCGTGCATTTCCAACCGTGGGAAGTGGTCCAAAAGGGAATGGGGGTGGACGTGACTGCTCAACCCGGCTTTGAGACTTGTAAGCCGGGTAGCTCAGCCGGGTTTGACCCGGCGGTTCTGCCGACGGTCCCGCCTTCGAGGGCGGACCCTCCCCCGTGTACAGGCCGATTTTCGTGCATTTCCAACGGTGGGAAGAGGTCCAAAAGGGGATGGGAGTGAACGTGACTGCTCAACCCGACTCTGAGGCTTCTAACCCGGGTAGCTCGGCCGGGTTTGACCCGTCGATTCTGCCGATGGTCTCGTTTTGGAGGGGGGAGCCTCCCCCGTGTTCAGTCCGATTTTCGTGCATTTCGAACCGTGGGAAGCGGCCCAAAAGGGGATGGGAGTGAATGTGACTGCTCATACCGACTTTGGCGCTTCCGAGCCTGGTAGCTCAGCCGGGTTTGATCCGGCGGTTCTGCCGACGGTCTCGTCTTCGAGGCGGCTCCCTCCCCCGTGTACAGGCCGATTTTCATGCATTTCGTACCGTGGGAAGTGGTCCAAAAGGGAATGGGGGTGGACGTGACTGCTCATACCGACATCGAGACTTGTAAGCCGTGTAGCTCGGCCGGGTTTGATCCGGCGGGTCTGCCGACGGTCTCGTCTTCGAGAGGGGGGCCTCCCCCGTGTACAGGCCGATTTTCGTGCATTTCCAACGGTGGGAAGAGGTTCAAAAGGGGATGGGGGTGAATGTGACTGCTCAACCCGACTCTGAGGCTTCTAACCCGGGTAGCTCGGCCGGGTTTGATCCGGCGGTTCTGCCGACGGTCTCGTCTTCGAGGCCGGTGCCTCCCCCGTGTACAGGCCGATTTTCGTGCATTTCCAACGGTGGGAAGTGGTCCAAAAGGGAATGGGGGTGGACGTGTCTGCTCATACCGACTTTGAGACTTGTAAGCCGGGTAGCTCAGCCGGGTTTGTTCCGGCGGTTCTGCCGACGGTCTCGTCATCGAGGGGGGAGCCTCCCCCGTGTCCAGGCCGATTTTCATGCATTTCCAACCGTGGGAAGTGGTCCAAAAGGGAATGGGGGTGAATGTGACTGCTCATACCGACTTTGAGACTTTTAAGCCGGGTAGCTCAGCCGGGTTTGACCCGGCGGTTCTGCCGACGGCCTCGCCTTCGAGGGGGGAGCGTCCCCCGTGTTCAGGCCGAATTTTGTGCATTTCGAACCGTGGGAAGTTGCCCAAAAGTCGATGGGAGTGAATGTGACTGCTCAACCCGACTTTGAGACTTGTAAGCCGGGTAGCTCAGCCGGGTTTGACCCGGCGGTTCTGCCGACGGTCTCGTCTTCGAGGCGGGTGCCTCCCCCGTGTACAGGCCGATTTTCATGCATTTCGTACCGTGGGAAGCGGTCCAAAAGGGGATGGGAGTGAACGTGACTGCTCATACCGACTTTGGCGCTTCCGAGCCGGGTAGCTCAGCCGGGTTTGACCCGGCGGTTCTGCCGACGGTCTCGTCTTCGAGGCGGGTGCCTCTCCCGTGTACAGGCCGATTTTCGTGCATTTCCAACCGTGGGAAGTGGTCCAAAAGGGAATGGGGGTGGACGTGACTGCTCAACCCGGCTTTGAGACTTGTAAGCCGGGTAGCTCAGCCGGGTTTGACCCGGCGGTTCTGCCGACGGTCCCGCCTTCGAGGGCGGACCCTCCCCCGTGTACAGGCCGATTTTCGTGCATTTCCAACGGTGGGAAGAGGTCCAAAAGGGGATGGGAGTGAACGTGACTGCTCAACCCGACTCTGAGGCTTCTAACCCGGGTAGCTCGGCCGGGTTTGACCCGTCGATTCTGCCGATGGTCTCGTTTTGGAGGGGGGAGCCTCCCCCGTGTTCAGTCCGATTTTCGTGCATTTCGAACCGTGGGAAGCGGCCCAAAAGGGGATGGGAGTGAATGTGACTGCTCATACCGACTTTGGCGCTTCCGAGCCTGGTAGCTCAGCCGGGTTTGATCCGGCGGTTCTGCCGACGGTCTCGTCTTCGAGGCGGCTCCCTCCCCCGTGTACAGGCCGATTTTCATGCATTTCGTACCGTGGGAAGTGGTCCAAAAGGGAATGGGGGTGGACGTGACTGCTCATACCGACATCGAGACTTGTAAGCCGTGTAGCTCGGCCGGGTTTGATCCGTCGGGTCTGCCGACGGTCTCGTCTTCGAGAGGGGGGCCTCCCCCGTGTACAGGCCGATTTTCGTGCATTTCCAACGGTGGGAAGAGGTTCAAAAGGGGATGGGGGTGAATGTGACTGCTCAACCCGACTCTGAGGCTTCTAACCCGGGTAGCTCGGCCGGGTTTGATCCGGCGGTTCTGCCGACGGTCTCGTCTTCGAGGCCGGTGCCTCCCCCGTGTACAGGCCGATTTTCGTGCATTTCCAACGGTGGGAAGTGGTCCAAAAGGGAATGGGGGTGGACGTGTCTGCTCATACCGACTTTGAGACTTGTAAGCCGGGTAGCTCAGCCGGGTTTGTTCCGGCGGTTCTGCCGACGGTCTCGTCATCGAGGGGGGAGCCTCCCCCGTGTCCAGGCCGATTTTCATGCATTTCCAACCGTGGGAAGTGGTCCAAAAGGGAATGGGGGTGAATGTGACTGCTCATACCGACTTTGAGACTTTTAAGCCGGGTAGCTCAGCCGGGTTTGACCCGGCGGTTCTGCCGACGGCCTCGCCTTCGAGGGGGGAGCGTCCCCCGTGTTCAGGCCGAATTTTGTGCATTTCGAACCGTGGGAAGTTGCCCAAAAGTCGATGGGAGTGAATGTGACTGCTCAACCCGACTTTGAGACTTGTAAGCCGGGTAGCTCAGCCGGGTTTGACCCGGCGGTTCTGCCGACGGTCTCGTCTTCGAGGCGGGTGCCTCCCCCGTGTACAGGCCGATTTTCATGCATTTCGTACCGTGGGAAGCGGTCCAAAAGGGGATGGGAGTGAACGTGACTGCTCATACCGACTTTGGCGCTTCCGAGCCGGGTAGCTCAGCCGGGTTTGACCCGGCGGTTCTGCCGACGGTCTCGTCTTCGAGGCGGGTGCCTCTCCCGTGTACAGGCCGATTTTCGTGCATTTCCAACCGTGGGAAGTGGTCCAAAAGGGAATGGGGGTGGACGTGACTGCTCAACCCGGCTTTGAGACTTGTAAGCCGGGTAGCTCAGCCGGGTTTGACCCGGCGGTTCTGCCGACGGTCCCGCCTTCGAGGGCGGACCCTCCCCCGTGTACAGGCCGATTTTCGTGCATTTCCAACGGTGGGAAGAGGTCCAAAAGGGGATGGGAGTGAACGTGACTGCTCAACCCGACTCTGAGGCTTCTAACCCGGGTAGCTCGGCCGGGTTTGACCCGTCGATTCTGCCGATGGTCTCGTTTTGGAGGGGGGAGCCTCCCCCGTGTTCAGTCCGATTTTCGTGCATTTCGAACCGTGGGAAGCGGCCCAAAAGGGGATGGGAGTGAATGTGACTGCTCATACCGACTTTGGCGCTTCCGAGCCTGGTAGCTCAGCCGGGTTTGATCCGGCGGTTCTGCCGACGGTCTCGTCTTCGAGGCGGCTCCCTCCCCCGTGTACAGGCCGATTTTCATGCATTTCGTACCGTGGGAAGTGGTCCAAAAGGGAATGGGGGTGGACGTGACTGCTCATACCGACATCGAGACTTGTAAGCCGTGTAGCTCGGCCGGGTTTGATCCGGCGGGTCTGCCGACGGTCTCGTCTTCGAGAGGGGGGCCTCCCCCGTGTACAGGCCGATTTTCGTGCATTTCCAACGGTGGGAAGAGGTTCAAAAGGGGATGGGGGTGAATGTGACTGCTCAACCCGACTCTGAGGCTTCTAACCCGGGTAGCTCGGCCGGGTTTGATCCGGCGGTTCTGCCGACGGTCTCGTCTTCGAGGCCGGTGCCTCCCCCGTGTACAGGCCGATTTTCGTGCATTTCCAACGGTGGGAAGTGGTCCAAAAGGGAATGGGGGTGAATGTGACTGCTCATACCGACTTTGAGACTTTTAAGCCGGGTAGCTCAGCCGGGTTTGACCCGGCGGTTCTGCCGACGGCCTCGCCTTCGAGGGGGGAGCGTCCCCCGTGTTCAGGCCGAATTTTGTGCATTTCGAACCGTGGGAAGTTGCCCAAAAGTCGATGGGAGTGAATGTGACTGCTCAACCCGACTTTGAGACTTGTAAGCCGGGTAGCTCAGCCGGGTTTGACCCGGCGGTTCTGCCGACGGTCTCGTCTTCGAGGCGGGTGCCTCCCCCGTGTACAGGCCGATTTTCATGCATTTCGTACCGTGGGAAGTGGTCCAAAATGGAATAGGGGTGGACGTGACTGCTCATACCGACATTGAGACTTGTAAGCCGTGTAGCTCGGCCGGGTTTGATCCGGCGGGTCTGCCGACGGTCTCGTCTTCGAGGCGGGTGCCTCCCCCGTGTACAGGCCGATTTTCATGCATTTCGTACCGTGGGAAGCGGTCCAAAAGGGGATGGGAGTGAACGTGACTGCTCATACCGACTTTGGCGCTTCCGAGCCGGGTAGCTCAGCCGGGTTTGACCCGGCGGTTCTGCCGACGGTCTCGTCTTCGAGGCGGGTGCCTCTCCCGTGTACAGGCCGATTTTCGTGCATTTCCAACCGTGGGAAGTGGTCCAAAAGGGAATGGGGGTGGACGTGACTGCTCAACCCGGCTTTGAGACTTGTAAGCCGGGTAGCTCAGCCGGGTTTGACCCGGCGGTTCTGCCGACGGTCCCGCCTTCGAGGGCGGACCCTCCCCCGTGTACAGGCCGATTTTCGTGCATTTCCAACGGTGGGAAGAGGTCCAAAAGGGGATGGGAGTGAACGTGACTGCTCAACCCGACTCTGAGGCTTCTAACCCGGGTAGCTCGGCCGGGTTTGACCCGTCGATTCTGCCGATGGTCTCGTTTTGGAGGGGGGAGCCTCCCCCGTGTTCAGTCCGATTTTCGTGCATTTCGAACCGTGGGAAGCGGCCCAAAAGGGGATGGGAGTGAATGTGACTGCTCATACCGACTTTGGCGCTTCCGAGCCTGGTAGCTCAGCCGGGTTTGACCCGGCGGTTCTGCCGACGGTCTCGTCTTCGAGGCGGGTGCCTCCCCCGTGTACAGGCCGATTTTCATGCATTTCGTACCGTGGGAAGCGGTCCAAAAGGGGATGGGAGTGAACGTGACTGCTCATACCGACTTTGGCGCTTCCGAGCCGGGTAGCTCAGCCGGGTTTGACCCGGCGGTTCTGCCGACGGTCTCGTCTTCGAGGCGGGTGCCTCTCCCGTGTACAGGCCGATTTTCGTGCATTTCCAACCGTGGGAAGTGGTCCAAAAGGGAATGGGGGTGGACGTGACTGCTCAACCCGGCTTTGAGACTTGTAAGCCGGGTAGCTCAGCCGGGTTTGACCCGGCGGTTCTGCCGACGGTCCCGCCTTCGAGGGCGGACCCTCCCCCGTGTACAGGCCGATTTTCGTGCATTTCCAACGGTGGGAAGAGGTCCAAAAGGGGATGGGAGTGAACGTGACTGCTCAACCCGACTCTGAGGCTTCTAACCCGGGTAGCTCGGCCGGGTTTGACCCGTCGATTCTGCCGATGGTCTCGTTTTGGAGGGGGGAGCCTCCCCCGTGTTCAGTCCGATTTTCGTGCATTTCGAACCGTGGGAAGCGGCCCAAAAGGGGATGGGAGTGAATGTGACTGCTCATACCGACTTTGGCGCTTCCGAGCCTGGTAGCTCAGCCGGGTTTGATCCGGCGGTTCTGCCGACGGTCTCGTCTTCGAGGCGGCTCCCTCCCCCGTGTACAGGCCGATTTTCATGCATTTCGTACCGTGGGAAGTGGTCCAAAAGGGAATGGGGGTGGACGTGACTGCTCATACCGACATCGAGACTTGTAAGCCGTGTAGCTCGGCCGGGTTTGATCCGTCGGGTCTGCCGACGGTCTCGTCTTCGAGAGGGGGGCCTCCCCCGTGTACAGGCCGATTTTCGTGCATTTCCAACGGTGGGAAGAGGTTCAAAAGGGGATGGGGGTGAATGTGACTGCTCAACCCGACTCTGAGGCTTCTAACCCGGTAGCTCGGCCGGGTTTGATCCGGCGGTTCTGCCGACGGTCTCGTCTTCGAGGCCGGTGCCTCCCCCGTGTACAGGCCGATTTTCGTGCATTTCCAACGGTGGGAAGTGGTCCAAAAGGGAATGGGGGTGGACGTGTCTGCTCATACCGACTTTGAGACTTGTAAGCCGGGTAGCTCAGCCGGGTTTGTTCCGGCGGTTCTGCCGACGGTCTCGTCATCGAGGGGGAGCCTCCCCCGTGTCCAGGCCGATTTTCATGCATTTCCAACCGTGGGAAGTGGTCCAAAAGGGAATGGGGGTGAATGTGACTGCTCATACCGACTTTGAGACTTTTAAGCCGGGTAGCTCAGCCGGGTTTGACCCGGCGGTTCTGCCGACGGCCTCGCCTTCGAGGGGGGAGCGTCCCCGTGTTCAGGCCGAATTTTGTGCATTTCGAACCGTGGGAAGTTGCCCAAAAGTCGATGGGAGTGAATGTGACTGCTCAACCCGACTTTGAGACTTGTAAGCCGGGTAGCTCAGCCGGGTTTGACCCGGCGGTTCTGCCGACGGTCTCGTCTTCGAGGCGGGTGCCTCCCCCCGTGTACAGGCCGATTTTCATGCATTTCGTACCGTGGGAAGCGGTCCAAAAGGGGATGGGAGTGAACGTGACTGCTCATACCGACTTTGGCGCTTCCGAGCCGGGTAGCTCAGCCGGGTTTGACCCGGCGGTTCTGCCGACGGTCTCGTCTTCGAGGCGGGTGCCTCTCCCGTGTACAGGCCGATTTTCGTGCATTTCCCAACCGTGGGAAGTGGTCCAAAAGGGAATGGGGGTGGACGTGACTGCTCAACCCGGCTTTGAGACTTGTAAGCCGGGTAGCTCAGCCGGGTTTGACCCGGCGGTTCTGCCGACGGTCCCGCCTTCGAGGGCGGACCCTCCCCCCGTGTACAGGCCGATTTTCGTGCATTTCCAACGGTGGGAAGAGGTCCAAAAGGGGATGGGAGTGAACGTGACTGCTCAACCCGACTCTGAGGCTTCTAACCCGGGTAGCTCGGCCGGGTTTGACCCGTCGATTCTGCCGATGGTCTCGTTTTGGAGGGGGGAGCCTCCCCCGTGTTCAGTCCGATTTTCGTGCATTTCGAACCGTGGGAAGCGGCCCAAAAGGGGATGGGAGTGAATGTGACTGCTCATACCGACTTTGGCGCTTCCGAGCCTGGTAGCTCAGCCGGGTTTGATCCGGCGGTTCTGCCGACGGTCTCGTCTTCGAGGCGGCTCCCTCCCCCGTGTACAGGCCGATTTTCATGCATTTCGTACCGTGGGAAGTGGTCCAAAAGGGAATGGGGGTGGACGTGACTGCTCATACCGACATCGAGACTTGTAAGCCGTGTAGCTCGGCCGGGTTTGATCCGGCGGGTCTGCCGACGGTCTCGTCTTCGAGAGGGGGGCCTCCCCCGTGTACAGGCCGATTTTCGTGCATTTCCAACGGTGGGAAGAGGTTCAAAAGGGGATGGGGGTGAATGTGACTGCTCAACCCGACTCTGAGGGGGGGGGGGGGGGGGGGGGGGGCTTCTAACCCGGGTAGCTCGGCCGGGTTTGATCCGGCGGTTCTGCCGACGGTCTCGTCTTCGAGGCCGGTGCCTCCCCCGTGTACAGGCCGATTTTCGTGCATTTCCAACGGTGGGAAGTGGTCCAAAAGGGAATGGGGGTGGACGTGTCTGCTCATACCGACTTTGAGACTTGTAAGCCGGGTAGCTCAGCCGGGTTTGTTCCGGCGGTTCTGCCGACGGTCTCGTCATCGAGGGGGGAGCCTCCCCCGTGTCCAGGCCGATTTTCATGCATTTCCAACCGTGGGAAGTGGTCCAAAAGGGAATGGGGGTGAATGTGACTGCTCATACCGACTTTGAGACTTTTAAGCCGGTAGCTCAGCCGGGTTTGACCCGGCGGTTCTGCCGACGGCCTCGCCTTCGAGGGGGGAGCGTCCCCCGTGTTCAGGCCGAATTTTGTGCATTTCGAACCGTGGGAAGTTGCCCAAAAGTCGATGGGAGTGAATGTGACTGCTCAACCCGACTTTGAGACTTGTAAGCCGGGTAGCTCAGCCGGGTTTGACCCGGCGGTTCTGCCGACGGTCTCGTCTTCGAGGCGGGTGCTCCCCCCGTGTACAGGCCGATTTTCATGCATTTCGTACCGTGGGAAGCGGTCCAAAAGGGGATGGGAGTGAACGTGACTGCTCATACCGACTTTGGCGCTTCCGAGCCGGGTAGCTCAGCCGGGTTTGACCCGGCGGTTCTGCCGACGGTCTCGTCTTCGAGGCGGGTGCCTCTCCCGTGTACAGGCCGATTTTCGTGCATTTCCAACCGTGGGAAGTGGTCCAAAAGGGAATGGGGGTGGACGTGACTGCTCAACCCGGCTTTGAGACTTGTAAGCCGGGTAGCTCAGCCGGGTTTGACCCGGCGGTTCTGCCGACGGTCCGCCTTCGAGGGCGGACCCTCCCCCCGTGTACAGGGCCGATTTTCGTGCATTTCCAACGGTGGGAAGAGGTCCAAAAGGGGATGGGGAGTGAACGTGACTGCTCAACCCGACTCTGAGGCTTCTAACCCGGGTAGCTCGGCCGGGTTTGACCCGTCGATTCTGCCGATGGTCTCGTTTTGGAGGGGGGAGCCTCCCCCGTGTTCAGTCCGATTTTCGTGCATTTCGAACCGTGGGAAGCGGCCCAAAAGGGGATGGGAGTGAATGTGACTGCTCATACCGACTTTGGCGCTTCCGAGCCTGGTAGCTCAGCCGGGTTTGATCCGGCGGTTCTGCCGACGGTCTCGTCTTCGAGGCGGCTCCC
>NW_027310511.1:5000-15000 GCF_047496795.1 Chiloscyllium punctatum
TCTCCGGCTTGCACCGAGACCCGAAGTCGACGTGCTAAGCACCACGGGACCCCTTTCGCCTGCAGGTCCCGAGCCGCCTTTATTTGCTGTTACGAGCATCGTGTGCCCCATACCTGCGTGACGAGCACCGCAGGGCGGCAGAGCCATCGCACTTGGCCGGGTGGCAGAGGAGGACCAGACTATTCACAGATAGCGGCCCAACGACTCCCAGAGCCGGTCGTGCGGCGCGCGAGGTCTGCTGTCATCACAAGAGGCTTTAGGGAGTGCTCAGGCAAGGGTCAGCCCGCAGCCTTCCTGGCAACACCCAGGGGAACCAGGCCACTCGCGTCTCTCGCCTTCATTTTCGACACGAGCGCCTGCGGAGGGCCACCACCCCCTCCGATTGTCAAGAGACCTCCGCACCGGCCTCTGACTTACTCTCAGAATGGACGGAAAGAGCCGGGTAAGCCTTTGAAAAGATTCGACCACGTGCCGAAAACTTTAGACTTCCGTGAGCTCTCCGGCTTGCACCGAGACCCGAAGTCGACGTGCTTAGCACCACGGGACCCCTTTCGCCTGCAGGTCCCGAGCCGCCTTTTATTTTTGTTACGAGTATCGTGTTCCCCAAACCTGGGTGACGAGCACCGCAGGGCGGCAGAGCCATCGCGCTTGTCCGGGTGGCAGAGGAGGACCAGACTATTCACAAATAGCGGCCCAACGACTCCCAGAGCCGGTCGTGCGGCAGGCGAGGTCTGCTCTCATCACAAGAGGCTTTAGGGAGTGCTCAGGCAACGGTCAGCCCGCAGCCTTCTTGGCAACACCCAAGGGAACCAGGCCACTCGCGTCTCTCGCCTTCATTTTGGACACGAGCGCCTGTGGAGGGACGGCCGGAGTCAACGTGGGGTTTGCCCGCCCTCCAATAGTGTCAAAAGACCGCCGCACAAGTCTCTGACTGACTCTTAGAACAGACAGAAAGAGTTTGTCAAATCTGTCAAAAAATTGACAAAGTGTCAAAAATTCGACTTCCAAGAGCTCTCCGGCATGCACTCATACCTGTCATTAAAGTGCTATGCCCGTGGAACCGTTTTTCGGATGCCTTTCAGAACGGTCCCGCGCCGCCATTTTGTTCTAAAAATCGTGTTCCCATATATCTCCGGGTACCCCGCCAACCTCACTGCGGAAAAACTACAAGTGGCACTGAATGGGTCTGAATTCCAAATTTGACTGCATCGGTCTGGAACTCGGTCCGGTCAAAACCGTTTGGATTTTTCTCGGTCCGGACTTCCGCGACAGACAAAGTTAAAGTTTTCGGGCTGCAGGCACAAAACGACAGCTGGCCATTTGCCGGGCTCAATTCACCCAATTCCTCCGGCACTTCGGAGCACATGTTCGGTGTAAGTTTGCGAATCTTTCCCGATGCTGCAGCATTTTCCTCCGCTGACACTTAGAATATTTTTCACACTTTGCTGAAAATTTTTCTAAGTGTTTTTTTCCAAGTTTTCCTGGTTACTGATTTCTTCTTTTTAAACATTTTTCTAAGTTTTTCTGGTTACTGATTTCTTCTTTTTAAACATTTTTCGCAGTTTGTCTGGTTACTGATTTCTTCTTTTTAAACATTTTTCGCCGTTTTTCTGGTTACTGATTTCTTCTTTTTAAACATTTTTCGCCGTTTTTCTGGTTACTGATTTCTTCTTTTTAAACATTTTTCTAAGTTTTTCTGGTTACTCATTTCTTCTTTTTAAACATTTTTCTAAGTTTTTCTGGTTACTGATTTCTTCTTTTTAAACATTTTTCTAAGTTTTTCTGGTTACTCATTTCTTCTTTTTAAACATTTTTCTAAGTTTTTCTGGTTACTCACTTCTTCTTTTTAAACATTTTTCTAAGTTTTTCTGGTTACTGATTTCTTCTTTTTAAACATTTTTCGCCGTTTTTCTGGTTACTGATTTCTTCTTTTTAAACATTTTTCTAAGTTTTTCTGGTTACTCATTTCTTCTTTTTAAACATTTTTCGCCGTTTTTCTGGTTACTGATTTCTTCTTTTTAAACATTTTTCTAAGTTTTTCTGGTTACTGATTTCTTCTTTTTAAACATTTTTCTAAGTTTTCCTGGTTACTCATTTCTTCTTTTTAAACATTTTTCTAAGTTTTCCTGGTTACTCATTTCTTCTTTTTAAACATTTTTCTAAGTTTTCCTGGTTACTGATTTCTTCTTTTTAAACATTTTTCGCAGTTTTTCTGGTTACTGATTTCTTCTTTTTAAACATTTTTCTAAGTTTTTCTGGTTACTGATTTCTTCTTTTTAAACATTTTTCTAAGTTTTTCTGGTTACTCACTTCTTCTTTTTAAACATTTTTCTAAGTTTTTCTGGTTACTCACTTCTTCTTTTGAAACATTTTTCTAAGTTTTTCTGGTTACTGATTTCTTCTTTTTAAACATTTTTCTAAGTTTTTCTGGTTACTGATTTCTTCTTTTTAAACATTTTTCGCAGTTTGTCTGGTTACTGATTTCTTCTTTTTAAACATTTTTCGCCGTTTTTCTGGTTACTGATTTCTTCTTTTTAAACATTTTTCTAAGTTTTTCTGGTTACTCACTTCTTCTTTTTAAACATTTTTCTAAGTTTTTCTGGTTACTGATTTCTTCTTTTTAAACATTTTTCGCAGTTTTTCTGGTTACTGATTTCTTCTTTTTAAACATTTTTCTAAGTTTTCCTGGTTACTGATTTCTTCTTTTTAAACATTTTTCGCAGTTTTTCTGGTTACTGATTTCTTCTTTTTAAACATTTTTCTAAGTTTTTCTGGTTACTCACTTCTTCTTTTTAAACATTTTTCTAAGTTTTCCTGGTTACTGATTTCTTCTTTTTAAACATTTTTCGCAGTTTGTCTGGTTACTGATTTCTTCTTTTTAAACATTTTTCGCAGTTTTTCTGGTTACTGATTTCTTCTTTTTAAACATTTTTCTAAGTTTTTCTGGTTACTCACTTCTTCTTTTATAACATTTTTCTAAGTTTTCCTGGTTACTGATTTCTTCTTTTTAAACATTTTTCTAAGTTTTCCTGGTTACTGATTTCTTCTTTTTAAACATTTTTCTAAGTTTTCCTGGTTACTGATTTCTTCTTTTTAAACATTTTTCTAAGTTTTTCTGGTTACTCATTTCTTCTTTTTAAACATTTTTCGCAGTTTTTCTGGTTACTGATTTCTTCTTTTTAAACATTTTCCTAAGTTTTCCTGGTTACTGATTTCTTCTTTTTAAACATTTTTCTAAGTTTTCCTGGTTACTCATTTCTTCTTTTTGATCATTTTTCTAAGTTTTCCTGGTTACTGATTTCTTCGTTTTGAACATTTTTCTAAGTTTTCCTGGTTACTCACTTCTTCTTTTCAAACATTTTTCATCGTTTTTCTGTTTACTCATTTAGCACTTTCAGGCACTTTCCGATCATTTCCTCGTTCCCGATTTCACCCTTTAAAACGCTTTCGGGCATTTCCCTAAGTTTTGCGGTTCACTCGTTTGGGACTCACTGACACCTTCTCTAGCTTCCCTGCTCACTTTTTTCGTACTGTTGAGAAAATTCGAACCCTTTCCTTAACTATGCCGGTTACTGACTTCACCGCTTCAGACCCTTGTCCCCGTAATGAAAGATACCATTTCCCACCGTGGGAAATGCACGAAAATCGGACTGAACACGGGGGAGGCTCCCCCCTCGAAGGCGAGACCGTCGGCAGAACCGCCGGGTCAAACCCGGCTGAGCTACCCGGCTTACAAGTCTCAAAGTCGGTATGAGCAGTCACGTCCACCCCCATTCCCTTTTGGACCACTTCCCACGGTTCCAAATGCATGAAAATCGGCCTGTACACGGGGGAGGCACCCGCCTCGAAGACGAGACCGTCGGCAGAACCGCCGGGTCAAACCCGGCTGAGCTACCCGGCTCGGAAGCGCCAAAGTCGGGTTGAGCAGTCACATTCACTCCCATCCCCTTTTGGGCAACTTCCCACGGTTGGAAATGCATGGAAATCGGACTGAACACGGGGGAGGCTCCCCCCTCGAAGGCGAGACCGTCGGCAGAACCGCCGGATCAAACCCGGCTGAGCTACCCGGCTTACAAGTCTCAAAGTCGGTATGAGCAGACACGTCCACCCCCATTCCCTTTTGGACCACTTCCCACGGTTCGAAATGCATGAAAATCGGCCTGTATACGGGGGAGGCACCCGCCTCGAAGACGAGACCGTCGGCAGAACCGCCGGGTCAAACCCGGCTGAGCTACCCGGCTCGGAAGCGCCAAAGTCGGGTTGAGCAGTCACATTCACTCCCATCCCCTTTTGGGCAACTTCCCACGGTTGGAAATGCATGGAAATCGGACTGAACACGGGGGAGGCTCCCCCCTCGAAGGCGAGACCGTCGGCAGAACCGCCGGATCAAACCCGGCTGAGCTACCCGGCTTACAAGTCTCAAAGTCGGTATGAGCAGACACGTCCACCCCCATTCCCTTTTGGACCACTTCCCACGGTTCGAAATGCATGAAAATCGGCCTGTATACGGGGGAGGCACCCGCCTCGAAGACGAGACCGTCGGCAGAACCGCCGGGTCAAACCCGGCCGGGCTACCCGGGTTAGAAGCCCTAGAGTCGGGTTGAGCAGTCACAATCACTCCCATCCCCTTTTGAACCTGTTCCCACCGTTGGAAATGCACGAAAATCGGCCTGTACACGGGGGAGGCTCCCCCCTCGAAGGCGAGACCGTCGGCAGAACCGCCGGGTCAAACCCGGCTGAGCTACCCGGCTTACAAGTCTCGAAGTCGGGTTGAGCAGTCACATTCACTCCCATCGACTTTTGGGCAACTTCCCACCGTTGCAAATGCATGAAAATCGGCCTGTACACGGGGGAGGCACCCGCCTCGAAGTCGAGACCGTCGGCAGAACCGCCGGGTCCAACCCGGCTGAGCTACCCGGCTTACAAGTCTCAAAGCCGGGTTGGGCAGTCACGTTCACCCCCATTCCCTTTTGGATCACTTCCCACGGTTCGAAATGCACGAAAACCGGCCTGTACACGGGGGAGGGTCCGCCCTCGAAGGCGAGACCGTCGGCAGAACCGCCGGGTCAAACCTGGCTGAGCTACCCGGCTTACAAGTCTCAAAGTCGGGTTGAGCAGTCACGTTCACTCCCATCGACTTTTAGACCACTTCCCACGGTTCGAAATGCACGAAAATCGGCCTGTACACGGGGGAGGCACCCGCCTCGAAGACGAGACCGTCGGCAGAACCGCCGGGTCAAACCCGGCCGAGCTACCCGGCTTAAAAGTCTCAAAGTCGGTATGAGCAGTCACATTCACCCCCATTCCCTTTTGGACCACTTCCCACGGTTGGAAATGCATGAAAATCGGCCTGGACACGGGGGAGGCTCCCCCCTCGATGACGAGACCGTCGGCAGAACCGCCGGAACAAACCCGGCTGAGCTACCCGGCTTACAAGTCTCAAAGTCGGTATGAGCAGACACGTCCACCCCCATTCCCTTTTGGACCACTTCCCACCGTTGGAAATGCACGAAAATCGGCCTGTACACGGGGGAGGCACCGGCCTCGAAGACGAGACCGTCGGCAGAACCGCCGGGTCAAACCCGGCTGAGCTACCCGGCTTACAAGTCTCAAAGTCGGGTTGAGCAGTCACATTCACTCCCATCGACTTTTGGGCAACTTCCCACGGTTCGAAATGCACAAGATTCGGCCTGAACACGGGGGACGCTCCCCCCTCGAAGGCGAGACCGTCGGCAGACCCGCCGGGTCAAACCCGGCTGAGCTACCCGGCTCGGAAGCGCCAAAGTCGGTATGAGCAGTCACGTTCACTCCCATCCCCTTTTGGACCGCTTCCCACGGTACGAAATGCATGAAAATCGGCCTGTACACGGGGGAGGCACCCGCCTCGAAGACGAGACCGTCGGCAGAACCGCCGGGTCAAACCCGGCTGAGCTACCCGGCTTACAAGTCTCAAAGTCGGGTTGAGCAGTCACATTCACTCCCATCGACTTTTGGGCAACTTCCCACGGTTCGAAATGCACAAAATTCGGCCTGAACACGGGGGACGCTCCCCCCTCGAAGGCGAGACCGTCGGCAGAACCGCCGGGTCAAACCCGGCTGAGCTACCCGGCTTAAAAGTCTCAAAGTCGGTATGAGCAGTCACATTCACCCCCATTCCCTTTTGGACCACTTCCCACGGTTGGAAATGCATGAAAATCGGCCTGGACACGGGGGAGGCTCCCCCCTCGATGACGAGACCGTCGGCAGAACCGCCGGAACAAACCCGGCTGAGCTACCCGGCTTACAAGTCTCAAAGTCGGTATGAGCAGACACGTCCACCCCCATTCCCTTTTGGACCACTTCCCACCGTTGGAAATGCACGAAAATCGGCCTGTACACGGGGGAGGCACCGGCCTCGAAGACGAGACCGTCGGCAGAACCGCCGGATCAAACCCGGCCGAGCTACCCGGGTTAGAAGCCTCAGAGTCGGGTTGAGCAGTCACGTCCACCCCCATTCCCTTTTGGACCACTTCCCACGGTTCGAAATGCACGAAAATCGGCCTGTACACGGGGGAGGGAGCCGCCTCGAAGACGAGACCGTCGGCAGAACCGCCGGTTCAAACCCGGCTGAGCTACCAGGCTCGGAAGCGCCAAAGTCGGGTTGAGCAGTCACATTCACTCCCATCCCCTTTTGGGCAACTTCCCACCGTTGCAAATGCATGAAAATCGGCCTGTACACGGGGGAGGGAGCCGCCTCGAAGACGAGACCGTCGGCAGAACCGCCGGATCAAACCCGGCTGAGCTACCAGGCTCGGAAGCGCCAAAGTCGGTATGAGCAGTCACATTCACTCCCATCCCCTTTTGGGCCACTTCCCACGGTTCGAAATGCACGAAAATCGGACTGAACACGGGGGAGGCTCCCCCCTCCAAAACGAGACCATCGGCAGAATCGACGGGTCAAACCCGGCCGAGCTACCCGGGTTAGAAGCCTCAAAGTCGGGTTGAGCAGTCACGTCCACCCCCATCCCCTTTTGGACCACTTCCCACGGTTCGAAATGCACGAAAATCGGCCTGTACACGGGGGAGGCACCCGCCTCGAAGACGAGACCGTCGGCAGACCCGCCGGATCAAACCCGGCCGAGCTACACGGCTTACAAGTCTCAATGTCGGTATGAGCAGTCACGTCCACCCCTATTCCCTTTTGGACCACTTCCCACGGTACGAAATGCATGAAAATCGGCCTGTACACGGGGGAGGCACCCGCCTCGAAGACGAGACCGTCGGCAGAACCGCCGGGTCAAACCCGGCCGAGCTACCCGGCTCGGAAGCGCCAAAGTCGGGTTGAGCAGTCACATTCACTCCCATCGACTTTTGGGCAACTTCCCACGGTTCGAAATGCACAAGATTCGGCCTGAACACGGGGGACGCTCCCCCCTCGAAGGCGAGACCGTCGGCAGACCCGCCGGGTCAAACCCGGCTGAGCTACCCGGCTCGGAAGCGCCAAAGTCGGTATGAGCAGTCACGTTCACTCCCATCCCCTTTTGGACCGCTTCCCACGGTACGAAATGCATGAAAATCGGCCTGTACACGGGGGAGGCACCCGCCTCGAAGACGAGACCGTCGGCAGAACCGCCGGGTCAAACCCGGCTGAGCTACCCGGCTTACAAGTCTCAAAGTCGGGTTGAGCAGTCACATTCACTCCCATCGACTTTTGGGCAACTTCCCACGGTTCGAAATGCACAAAATTCGGCCTGAACACGGGGGACGCTCCCCCCTCGAAGGCGAGACCGTCGGCAGAACCGCCGGGTCAAACCCGGCTGAGCTACCCGGCTTAAAAGTCTCAAAGTCGGTATGAGCAGTCACATTCACCCCCATTCCCTTTTGGACCACTTCCCACGGTT
The DNA here is from genome assembly GCF_047496795.1 of Chiloscyllium punctatum. NCBI lineage: Eukaryota > Metazoa > Chordata > Chondrichthyes > Orectolobiformes > Hemiscylliidae > Chiloscyllium > Chiloscyllium punctatum. The sequence goes on from NW_027310511.1 coordinate 12,881, forward strand.
GGAAATGCATGAAAATCGGCCTGGACACGGGGGAGGCTCCCCCCTCGATGACGAGACCGTCGGCAGAACCGCCGGAACAAACCCGGCTGAGCTACCCGGCTTACAAGTCTCAAAGTCGGTATGAGCAGACACGTCCACCCCCATTCCCTTTTGGACCACTTCCCACCGTTGGAAATGCACGAAAATCGGCCTGTACACGGGGGAGGCACCGGCCTCGAAGACGAGACCGTCGGCAGAACCGCCGGATCAAACCCGGCCGAGCTACCCGGGTTAGAAGCCTCAGAGTCGGGTTGAGCAGTCACGTCCACCCCCATTCCCTTTTGGACCACTTCCCACGGTTCGAAATGCACGAAAATCGGCCTGTACACGGGGGAGGGAGCCGCCTCGAAGACGAGACCGTCGGCAGAACCGCCGGTTCAAACCCGGCTGAGCTACCAGGCTCGGAAGCGCCAAAGTCGGGTTGAGCAGTCACATTCACTCCCATCCCCTTTTGGGCAACTTCCCACCGTTGCAAATGCATGAAAATCGGCCTGTACACGGGGGAGGGAGCCGCCTCGAAGACGAGACCGTCGGCAGAACCGCCGGATCAAACCCGGCTGAGCTACCAGGCTCGGAAGCGCCAAAGTCGGTATGAGCAGTCACATTCACTCCCATCCCCTTTTGGGCCACTTCCCACGGTTCGAAATGCACGAAAATCGGACTGAACACGGGGGAGGCTCCCCCCTCCAAAACGAGACCATCGGCAGAATCGACGGGTCAAACCCGGCCGAGCTACCCGGGTTAGAAGCCTCAAAGTCGGGTTGAGCAGTCACGTCCACCCCCATCCCCTTTTGGACCACTTCCCACGGTTCGAAATGCACGAAAATCGGCCTGTACACGGGGGAGGCACCCGCCTCGAAGACGAGACCGTCGGCAGACCCGCCGGATCAAACCCGGCCGAGCTACACGGCTTACAAGTCTCAATGTCGGTATGAGCAGTCACGTCCACCCCTATTCCCTTTTGGACCACTTCCCACGGTACGAAATGCATGAAAATCGGCCTGTACACGGGGGAGGCACCCGCCTCGAAGACGAGACCGTCGGCAGAACCGCCGGGTCAAACCCGGCCGAGCTACCCGGCTCGGAAGCGCCAAAGTCGGGTTGAGCAGTCACATTCACTCCCATCGACTTTTGGGCAACTTCCCACGGTTCGAAATGCACAAAATTCGGCCTGAACACGGGGGACGCTCCCCCCTCGAAGGCGAGACCGTCGGCAGAACCGCCGGGTCAAACCCGGCTGAGCTACCCGGGTCGGAAGCGCCAAGGTCGGTATGAGCAGTCACATTCACTCCCATCCCCTTTTGGACCGCTTCCCACGGTTTGAAATGCACGAAAATCGGCCTGTACACGGGGGAGGCTCCGCCCTCGAAGGCGAGACCGACGGCAGAACCGCCGGGTCAAACCCGGCCGGGCTACCCGGGTTAGAAGCCTCAGAGTCGGGTTGAGCAGTCACATTCACCCCCATCCCCTTTTGAACCTCTTCCCACCGTTGGAAATGCACGAAAATCGGCCTGTACACGGGGGAGGCGCCCCTCTCGAAGGCGAGACCGACGGCAGAACCGCCGGGTCAAACCCGGCCGAGCTACCCGGGTTAGAAGCCTCAGAGTCGGGTTGAGCAGTCACATTCACCCCCATCCCCTTATGAACCTCTTCCCACCGTTGGAAATGCACGAAAATCGGCCTGTACACGGGGGAGGCCCCCCTCTCGAAGACGAGACCGTCGGCAGACCCGCCGGATCAAACCCGGCCGAGCTACACGGCTTACAAGTCTCGATGTCGGTATGAGCAGTCACGTCCACCCCCATTCCCTTTTGGACCACTTCCCACGGTACGAAATGCATGAAAATCGGCCTGTACACGGGGGAGGCACCCGCCTCGAAGACGAGACCGTCGGCAGAACCGCCGGGTCAAACCCGGCTGAGCTACCCGGCTCGGAAGCGCCAAAGTCGGGTTGAGCAGTCACATTCACTCCCATCCCCTTTTGGGCCACTTCCCACGGTTCGAAATGCATGAAAATCGGCCTGTACACGGGGGACGCTCCCCCCTCGAAGGCGAGGCCGTCGGCAGAACCGCCGGGTCAA
>NW_027310511.1:20000-22500 GCF_047496795.1 Chiloscyllium punctatum
AGTATGATGTCCAACCATACTTGCCAACATGCTTCCTCAGCTGTTCGAGGACCACGTTGTGCCTTTTGATTCTCTTGTTCTTTACGTATAGACAGTGGCCCGATATGTGTGCCAGCGTTTCGTTTTGGCTGTTGCACCTTCTGCATCTTTTGTTCGCACGAGGATTGCCCCTGGACAAGGTCGTTCTTGTCGGATACAGATTAGATCTGAGAAGCAGGCTGGCGATAAAGTTTCTCGATCTGGTGTTAGGATGCGGTTTGATCCAGGAATTGGAAATCTTGTCATCCTGGAAGTATTTGATGCCGTCACCTTGGCACAGCATCTTGCCCCATTTCTCGAACTCCCACTCTCGCCACGCTCCGTACTCATTGGGAGGCTTCAGTAAGCGTTGTCTTTGCTTTTCTGACAAATGCCCTCCATCCAGCATTGTTGCCAGTTCCTCCGTGGTAGGTCCAGCGGGTACCTTTTTCTCAACCAGGAAACCTTTAATTTCTCGAAGTACATTGAGTGATCGAAATTCTTCGATGGTTTCCTTATTGCTCTCTTCCCTGAATTGGAAGGACGCTTTGATGATTGGGTCGGTTGAGCGCTCCAGAGATTCTCGCTTTCTAATAATTGCAGATGGAATTTGAATCTCGAGCTTTGGTATTGCCAGACCTCCATCCTTGTTCTTTGAGTACAGTAAACCGTCAGCGACGTGTTGTGGCAAGTGTAGGAATTCTTTTACCGCATTCCGAATGATCTGATCCAGCTTCACCAAGGTGTTCTGAGACGCCTCTGTCAGTATCAGGTGGAAGTACAATCTTGGGATGACATGCACTCTGAGAAGCTCCAGTCTCTGAGTTGGTTTGAGAGGCGCTGATCTTAAGCCTTCAACCCAGGTTTTGAGCTTGTCCTCCCATTCACTCTCTTTAACGCCAGCCCATGGGTCTATCCGGGCTCCCAGGTATTTCTCTGTGTCGCCTGGTGGGATGTATGTGATGGTTTCTTTTCTTATCCTCCATTTTGCCTCATGATTGTACATGAAGGTCTTCCTTTTGCATGTGAAGTGGAAGCCTTTGGTTTTCTTGATATTAATATCTAGGCCTGTCTTATCGCAATAAGACTGGAGGATCTTCAAGTTCTCTTGCATCCCAGCGTGAGAGTTGCTCAGTAGTGCGATATCATCAGCAAAAGCCAATGCTGTACATTTCACCGTTTTGTCTCCAAACGGCATGGTTATTCCCTGGCCTGCCTGCTCCAGGGTACTGATCAGAGGGTCGATTGCGATATTGAATAGCAATGGTGAAAGCGGATCGCCTTGCTTCACGCCTCTCTCGATCTTGATCTGTTCCGTGGGCTTGCCTTTGCCCTCAATCACCGTAGTGTTATTGGTGTAGAGGTCGCGGATCAGATCCACGAAGGCCGTAGGTGTTTTCATCCTCTTTAGCGAGCCAATGAGCAGTTTGTGGCCGACTGAATCGAAAGCTTTGGCCAGATCGACAAAGACAACGGCTAGCTCCTTTCTGTTCTTTTTTGATCCTTTGATGACATTCTGGAGGATAGCAATATTCTCGTTACAGCCCGGCGTGGCTGCCAGGAACCCTTTCTGTCTCGGGTTGATGTTAACCGCCTTGCTTAACCTCTTTGCCATAATTTTAGTGAACAGTCGGAGAAGCATTGGCCCGATTGTGATGGGGCGCCAGTTGTCTAGGTTCTTTAGTCGATCCTTGTCCTCACATTTAGGAATGAGCACTGTCCGGCTCTTTTTCATACTCTCTGGGATAGATCTTGTTTTTAACCACAGGGTGAAGAGGCGAGGTATACGGGAGGCGTCGGTCTCCTGGATGGCTTCTAGGTCTTTCAGCTTTTTGCCATCTGGCCCTGGTGCACTGTGTCTGTCAATTCCTTTCAGGGCTTCTTCTACCTCCTCTTCCCCAATTGGTCCCAGGAGTAGGTTGTCATCAACACGGCCAGCATAACCAGCAAAGTTCCTTATGTCCGCTTTGTTGTTCGCCTTGGACAATTTCTCACGGAATTTGGTTTCCAGTTCCTCTCGTGAGATGGGGCATTGGGATGTATCTGGTGCACCCATTAACTTTCTGGCTAGCTGGCGCCTGTTGTTTCTGTATAGTTCTTGGGCATCTTTATATGCCGCTTTCTTGGTGGCATAACGTTTCTTCGCCCCGTTGTTGTTACCCTTCTTTTCGGCCTTTCGATTGTTCTCTCTTTGCCGTCTGCGGGGGTTTTTCTCGTTATGACCACCGTATATTTCGTCTGTAATACAGTCTACCAAACCCCGAGCTTGAGCCATACAGAGTGGATCATTGGCTTTCTGCAATAGTTCTTCGGCCTTTTTGATGTGTTCATCAACTTCCCTGTGTTTAGGGAGTTTGGCCGGGATTTTGTATGGGACTTGTTGTTCATCTTGTGCAGTCGAGCCATTATCCTCCTCTGGTCTGGTCTCGTGCTCCTCTCTTTCCGATGTTATCGGGGTTGTCGGGGCTGCTACCTGTGTAAG
>NW_027310511.1:35000-45000 GCF_047496795.1 Chiloscyllium punctatum
TCGACGTGCTAAGCACCACGGGACCCCTTTCGCCTGCAGGTCCCGAGCCGCCTTTATTTGCTGTTACGAGCATCGTGTGCCCCATACCTGCGTGACGAGCACCGCAGGGCGGCAGAGCCATCGCACTTGGCCGGGTGGCAGAGGAGGACCAGACTATTCACAGATAGCGGCCCAACGACTCCCAGAGCCGGTCGTGCGGCGCGCGAGGTCTGCTGTCATCACAAGAGGCTTTAGGGAGTGCTCAGGCAAGGGTCAGCCCGCAGCCTTCCTGGCAACACCCAGGGGAACCAGGCCACTCGCGTCTCTCGCCTTCATTTTCGACACGAGCGCCTGCGGAGGGCCACCACCCCCTCCGATTGTCAAGAGACCTCCGCACCGGCCTCTGACTTACTCTCAGAATGGACGGAAAGAGCCGGGTAAGCCTTTGAAAAGATTCGACCACGTGCCGAAAACTTTAGACTTCCGTGAGCTCTCCGGCTTGCACCGAGACCCGAAGTCGACGTGCTTAGCACCACGGGACCCCTTTCGCCTGCAGGTCCCGAGCCGCCTTTTATTTTTGTTACGAGTATCGTGTTCCCCAAACCTGGGTGACGAGCACCGCAGGGCGGCAGAGCCATCGCGCTTGTCCGGGTGGCAGAGGAGGACCAGACTATTCACAAATAGCGGCCCAACGACTCCCAGAGCCGGTCGTGCGGCAGGCGAGGTCTGCTCTCATCACAAGAGGCTTTAGGGAGTGCTCAGGCAACGGTCAGCCCGCAGCCTTCTTGGCAACACCCAAGGGAACCAGGCCACTCGCGTCTCTCGCCTTCATTTTGGACACGAGCGCCTGTGGAGGGACGGCCGGAGTCAACGTGGGGTTTGCCCGCCCTCCAATAGTGTCAAAAGACCGCCGCACAAGTCTCTGACTGACTCTTAGAACAGACAGAAAGAGTTTGTCAAATCTGTCAAAAAATTGACAAAGTGTCAAAAATTCGACTTCCAAGAGCTCTCCGGCATGCACTCATACCTGTCATTAAAGTGCTATGCCCGTGGAACCGTTTTTCGGATGCCTTTCAGAACGGTCCCGCGCCGCCATTTTGTTCTAAAAATCGTGTTCCCATATATCTCCGGGTACCCCGCCAACCTCACTGCGGAAAAACTACAAGTGGCACTGAATGGGTCTGAATTCCAAATTTGACTGCATCGGTCTGGAACTCGGTCCGGTCAAAACCGTTTGGATTTTTCTCGGTCCGGACTTCCGCGACAGACAAAGTTAAAGTTTTCGGGCTGCAGGCACAAAACGACAGCTGGCCATTTGCCGGGCTCAATTCACCCAATTCCTCCGGCACTTCGGAGCACATGTTCGGTGTAAGTTTGCGAATCTTTCCCGATGCTGCAGCATTTTCCTCCGCTGACACTTAGAATATTTTTCACACTTTGCTGAAAATTTTTCTAAGTGTTTTTTTCCAAGTTTTCCTGGTTACTGATTTCTTCTTTTTAAACATTTTTCTAAGTTTTTCTGGTTACTGATTTCTTCTTTTTAAACATTTTTCGCAGTTTGTCTGGTTACTGATTTCTTCTTTTTAAACATTTTTCGCCGTTTTTCTGGTTACTGATTTCTTCTTTTTAAACATTTTTCGCCGTTTTTCTGGTTACTGATTTCTTCTTTTTAAACATTTTTCTAAGTTTTTCTGGTTACTCATTTCTTCTTTTTAAACATTTTTCTAAGTTTTTCTGGTTACTGATTTCTTCTTTTTAAACATTTTTCTAAGTTTTTCTGGTTACTCATTTCTTCTTTTTAAACATTTTTCTAAGTTTTTCTGGTTACTCACTTCTTCTTTTTAAACATTTTTCTAAGTTTTTCTGGTTACTGATTTCTTCTTTTTAAACATTTTTCGCCGTTTTTCTGGTTACTGATTTCTTCTTTTTAAACATTTTTCTAAGTTTTTCTGGTTACTCATTTCTTCTTTTTAAACATTTTTCGCCGTTTTTCTGGTTACTGATTTCTTCTTTTTAAACATTTTTCTAAGTTTTTCTGGTTACTGATTTCTTCTTTTTAAACATTTTTCTAAGTTTTCCTGGTTACTCATTTCTTCTTTTTAAACATTTTTCTAAGTTTTCCTGGTTACTCATTTCTTCTTTTTAAACATTTTTCTAAGTTTTCCTGGTTACTGATTTCTTCTTTTTAAACATTTTTCGCAGTTTTTCTGGTTACTGATTTCTTCTTTTTAAACATTTTTCTAAGTTTTTCTGGTTACTGATTTCTTCTTTTTAAACATTTTTCTAAGTTTTTCTGGTTACTCACTTCTTCTTTTTAAACATTTTTCTAAGTTTTTCTGGTTACTCACTTCTTCTTTTGAAACATTTTTCTAAGTTTTTCTGGTTACTGATTTCTTCTTTTTAAACATTTTTCTAAGTTTTTCTGGTTACTGATTTCTTCTTTTTAAACATTTTTCGCAGTTTGTCTGGTTACTGATTTCTTCTTTTTAAACATTTTTCGCCGTTTTTCTGGTTACTGATTTCTTCTTTTTAAACATTTTTCTAAGTTTTTCTGGTTACTCACTTCTTCTTTTTAAACATTTTTCTAAGTTTTTCTGGTTACTGATTTCTTCTTTTTAAACATTTTTCGCAGTTTTTCTGGTTACTGATTTCTTCTTTTTAAACATTTTTCTAAGTTTTCCTGGTTACTGATTTCTTCTTTTTAAACATTTTTCGCAGTTTTTCTGGTTACTGATTTCTTCTTTTTAAACATTTTTCTAAGTTTTTCTGGTTACTCACTTCTTCTTTTTAAACATTTTTCTAAGTTTTCCTGGTTACTGATTTCTTCTTTTTAAACATTTTTCGCAGTTTGTCTGGTTACTGATTTCTTCTTTTTAAACATTTTTCGCAGTTTTTCTGGTTACTGATTTCTTCTTTTTAAACATTTTTCTAAGTTTTTCTGGTTACTCACTTCTTCTTTTATAACATTTTTCTAAGTTTTCCTGGTTACTGATTTCTTCTTTTTAAACATTTTTCTAAGTTTTCCTGGTTACTGATTTCTTCTTTTTAAACATTTTTCTAAGTTTTCCTGGTTACTGATTTCTTCTTTTTAAACATTTTTCTAAGTTTTTCTGGTTACTCATTTCTTCTTTTTAAACATTTTTCGCAGTTTTTCTGGTTACTGATTTCTTCTTTTTAAACATTTTCCTAAGTTTTCCTGGTTACTGATTTCTTCTTTTTAAACATTTTTCTAAGTTTTCCTGGTTACTCATTTCTTCTTTTTGATCATTTTTCTAAGTTTTCCTGGTTACTGATTTCTTCGTTTTGAACATTTTTCTAAGTTTTCCTGGTTACTCACTTCTTCTTTTCAAACATTTTTCATCGTTTTTCTGTTTACTCATTTAGCACTTTCAGGCACTTTCCGATCATTTCCTCGTTCCCGATTTCACCCTTTAAAACGCTTTCGGGCATTTCCCTAAGTTTTGCGGTTCACTCGTTTGGGACTCACTGACACCTTCTCTAGCTTCCCTGCTCACTTTTTTCGTACTGTTGAGAAAATTCGAACCCTTTCCTTAACTATGCCGGTTACTGACTTCACCGCTTCAGACCCTTGTCCCCGTAATGAAAGATACCATTTCCCACCGTGGGAAATGCACGAAAATCGGACTGAACACGGGGGAGGCTCCCCCCTCGAAGGCGAGACCGTCGGCAGAACCGCCGGGTCAAACCCGGCTGAGCTACCCGGCTTACAAGTCTCAAAGTCGGTATGAGCAGTCACGTCCACCCCCATTCCCTTTTGGACCACTTCCCACGGTTCCAAATGCATGAAAATCGGCCTGTACACGGGGGAGGCACCCGCCTCGAAGACGAGACCGTCGGCAGAACCGCCGGGTCAAACCCGGCTGAGCTACCCGGCTCGGAAGCGCCAAAGTCGGGTTGAGCAGTCACATTCACTCCCATCCCCTTTTGGGCAACTTCCCACGGTTGGAAATGCATGGAAATCGGACTGAACACGGGGGAGGCTCCCCCCTCGAAGGCGAGACCGTCGGCAGAACCGCCGGATCAAACCCGGCTGAGCTACCCGGCTTACAAGTCTCAAAGTCGGTATGAGCAGACACGTCCACCCCCATTCCCTTTTGGACCACTTCCCACGGTTCGAAATGCATGAAAATCGGCCTGTATACGGGGGAGGCACCCGCCTCGAAGACGAGACCGTCGGCAGAACCGCCGGGTCAAACCCGGCTGAGCTACCCGGCTCGGAAGCGCCAAAGTCGGGTTGAGCAGTCACATTCACTCCCATCCCCTTTTGGGCAACTTCCCACGGTTGGAAATGCATGGAAATCGGACTGAACACGGGGGAGGCTCCCCCCTCGAAGGCGAGACCGTCGGCAGAACCGCCGGATCAAACCCGGCTGAGCTACCCGGCTTACAAGTCTCAAAGTCGGTATGAGCAGACACGTCCACCCCCATTCCCTTTTGGACCACTTCCCACGGTTCGAAATGCATGAAAATCGGCCTGTATACGGGGGAGGCACCCGCCTCGAAGACGAGACCGTCGGCAGAACCGCCGGGTCAAACCCGGCCGGGCTACCCGGGTTAGAAGCCCTAGAGTCGGGTTGAGCAGTCACAATCACTCCCATCCCCTTTTGAACCTGTTCCCACCGTTGGAAATGCACGAAAATCGGCCTGTACACGGGGGAGGCTCCCCCCTCGAAGGCGAGACCGTCGGCAGAACCGCCGGGTCAAACCCGGCTGAGCTACCCGGCTTACAAGTCTCGAAGTCGGGTTGAGCAGTCACATTCACTCCCATCGACTTTTGGGCAACTTCCCACCGTTGCAAATGCATGAAAATCGGCCTGTACACGGGGGAGGCACCCGCCTCGAAGTCGAGACCGTCGGCAGAACCGCCGGGTCCAACCCGGCTGAGCTACCCGGCTTACAAGTCTCAAAGCCGGGTTGGGCAGTCACGTTCACCCCCATTCCCTTTTGGATCACTTCCCACGGTTCGAAATGCACGAAAACCGGCCTGTACACGGGGGAGGGTCCGCCCTCGAAGGCGAGACCGTCGGCAGAACCGCCGGGTCAAACCTGGCTGAGCTACCCGGCTTACAAGTCTCAAAGTCGGGTTGAGCAGTCACGTTCACTCCCATCGACTTTTAGACCACTTCCCACGGTTCGAAATGCACGAAAATCGGCCTGTACACGGGGGAGGCACCCGCCTCGAAGACGAGACCGTCGGCAGAACCGCCGGGTCAAACCCGGCCGAGCTACCCGGCTTAAAAGTCTCAAAGTCGGTATGAGCAGTCACATTCACCCCCATTCCCTTTTGGACCACTTCCCACGGTTGGAAATGCATGAAAATCGGCCTGGACACGGGGGAGGCTCCCCCCTCGATGACGAGACCGTCGGCAGAACCGCCGGAACAAACCCGGCTGAGCTACCCGGCTTACAAGTCTCAAAGTCGGTATGAGCAGACACGTCCACCCCCATTCCCTTTTGGACCACTTCCCACCGTTGGAAATGCACGAAAATCGGCCTGTACACGGGGGAGGCACCGGCCTCGAAGACGAGACCGTCGGCAGAACCGCCGGGTCAAACCCGGCTGAGCTACCCGGCTTACAAGTCTCAAAGTCGGGTTGAGCAGTCACATTCACTCCCATCGACTTTTGGGCAACTTCCCACGGTTCGAAATGCACAAGATTCGGCCTGAACACGGGGGACGCTCCCCCCTCGAAGGCGAGACCGTCGGCAGACCCGCCGGGTCAAACCCGGCTGAGCTACCCGGCTCGGAAGCGCCAAAGTCGGTATGAGCAGTCACGTTCACTCCCATCCCCTTTTGGACCGCTTCCCACGGTACGAAATGCATGAAAATCGGCCTGTACACGGGGGAGGCACCCGCCTCGAAGACGAGACCGTCGGCAGAACCGCCGGGTCAAACCCGGCTGAGCTACCCGGCTTACAAGTCTCAAAGTCGGGTTGAGCAGTCACATTCACTCCCATCGACTTTTGGGCAACTTCCCACGGTTCGAAATGCACAAAATTCGGCCTGAACACGGGGGACGCTCCCCCCTCGAAGGCGAGACCGTCGGCAGAACCGCCGGGTCAAACCCGGCTGAGCTACCCGGCTTAAAAGTCTCAAAGTCGGTATGAGCAGTCACATTCACCCCCATTCCCTTTTGGACCACTTCCCACGGTTGGAAATGCATGAAAATCGGCCTGGACACGGGGGAGGCTCCCCCCTCGATGACGAGACCGTCGGCAGAACCGCCGGAACAAACCCGGCTGAGCTACCCGGCTTACAAGTCTCAAAGTCGGTATGAGCAGACACGTCCACCCCCATTCCCTTTTGGACCACTTCCCACCGTTGGAAATGCACGAAAATCGGCCTGTACACGGGGGAGGCACCGGCCTCGAAGACGAGACCGTCGGCAGAACCGCCGGATCAAACCCGGCCGAGCTACCCGGGTTAGAAGCCTCAGAGTCGGGTTGAGCAGTCACGTCCACCCCCATTCCCTTTTGGACCACTTCCCACGGTTCGAAATGCACGAAAATCGGCCTGTACACGGGGGAGGGAGCCGCCTCGAAGACGAGACCGTCGGCAGAACCGCCGGTTCAAACCCGGCTGAGCTACCAGGCTCGGAAGCGCCAAAGTCGGGTTGAGCAGTCACATTCACTCCCATCCCCTTTTGGGCAACTTCCCACCGTTGCAAATGCATGAAAATCGGCCTGTACACGGGGGAGGGAGCCGCCTCGAAGACGAGACCGTCGGCAGAACCGCCGGATCAAACCCGGCTGAGCTACCAGGCTCGGAAGCGCCAAAGTCGGTATGAGCAGTCACATTCACTCCCATCCCCTTTTGGGCCACTTCCCACGGTTCGAAATGCACGAAAATCGGACTGAACACGGGGGAGGCTCCCCCCTCCAAAACGAGACCATCGGCAGAATCGACGGGTCAAACCCGGCCGAGCTACCCGGGTTAGAAGCCTCAAAGTCGGGTTGAGCAGTCACGTCCACCCCCATCCCCTTTTGGACCACTTCCCACGGTTCGAAATGCACGAAAATCGGCCTGTACACGGGGGAGGCACCCGCCTCGAAGACGAGACCGTCGGCAGACCCGCCGGATCAAACCCGGCCGAGCTACACGGCTTACAAGTCTCAATGTCGGTATGAGCAGTCACGTCCACCCCTATTCCCTTTTGGACCACTTCCCACGGTACGAAATGCATGAAAATCGGCCTGTACACGGGGGAGGCACCCGCCTCGAAGACGAGACCGTCGGCAGAACCGCCGGGTCAAACCCGGCCGAGCTACCCGGCTCGGAAGCGCCAAAGTCGGGTTGAGCAGTCACATTCACTCCCATCGACTTTTGGGCAACTTCCCACGGTTCGAAATGCACAAAATTCGGCCTGAACACGGGGGACGCTCCCCCCTCGAAGGCGAGACCGTCGGCAGAACCGCCGGGTCAAACCCGGCTGAGCTACCCGGGTCGGAAGCGCCAAGGTCGGTATGAGCAGTCACATTCACTCCCATCCCCTTTTGGACCGCTTCCCACGGTTTGAAATGCACGAAAATCGGCCTGTACACGGGGGAGGCTCCGCCCTCGAAGGCGAGACCGACGGCAGAACCGCCGGGTCAAACCCGGCCGGGCTACCCGGGTTAGAAGCCTCAGAGTCGGGTTGAGCAGTCACATTCACCCCCATCCCCTTTTGAACCTCTTCCCACCGTTGGAAATGCACGAAAATCGGCCTGTACACGGGGGAGGCGCCCCTCTCGAAGGCGAGACCGACGGCAGAACCGCCGGGTCAAACCCGGCCGAGCTACCCGGGTTAGAAGCCTCAGAGTCGGGTTGAGCAGTCACATTCACCCCCATCCCCTTATGAACCTCTTCCCACCGTTGGAAATGCACGAAAATCGGCCTGTACACGGGGGAGGCCCCCCTCTCGAAGACGAGACCGTCGGCAGACCCGCCGGATCAAACCCGGCCGAGCTACACGGCTTACAAGTCTCGATGTCGGTATGAGCAGTCACGTCCACCCCCATTCCCTTTTGGACCACTTCCCACGGTACGAAATGCATGAAAATCGGCCTGTACACGGGGGAGGCACCCGCCTCGAAGACGAGACCGTCGGCAGAACCGCCGGGTCAAACCCGGCTGAGCTACCCGGCTCGGAAGCGCCAAAGTCGGGTTGAGCAGTCACATTCACTCCCATCCCCTTTTGGGCCACTTCCCACGGTTCGAAATGCATGAAAATCGGCCTGTACACGGGGGACGCTCCCCCCTCGAAGGCGAGGCCGTCGGCAGAACCGCCGGGTCAAACCCGGCTGAGCTACCCGGGTTAGATGCCTCAAAGTCGGGTTGAGCAGTCACATTCACCCCCATCCCCTTTCGGCCCCCTTCCCACGGTTGGAAATGCATGAAAATCGGCCTGTACACGGTGGGCGCTCCCCCCTCGAAGGTGAGACCTTCGGCAGAACCGCCGGGTCAAATCCTGCCGAGCTACCCGCGTTAGAGGTCTCAATGTCGGCTTCAGCAGTCACATTCAATCCCATTCCCGTTTGGACCTCTTCCCGCCGATGGAAATGCACAAAATTCGGCCTGAACACGCGGGACGCTCCCCCCTCGAAGGCGAGACCGTCGCCAGAACCGCCGGGTCAAATCCGGCCGAGCTACCCGCGTTAGAGGTCTCAATGTCGGCTTCAGCAGTCACATTCAATCCCATTCCCTTTTGGAACACTTCCCGCCGTTAACAATGCACGATATTCGGCCTGAACACGCGGGACGCTCCCCCCTCGAAGGTGAGACCTTCGGCAGAACCGCCGGGTCAAATCCTGCCGAGCTACCCGCGTTAGAGGTCTCAATGTCGGCTTCAGCAGTCACATTCAATCCCATTCCCGTTTGGACCTCTTCCCGCCGATGGAAATGCACAAAATTCGGCCTGAACACGCGGGGCGCTCCCCCCTCGAAGGCGAGACCGTCGCCAGAACCGCCGGGTCAAATCCGGCTGAGCTACCCGCGTTACAGGTCTCAAAGTCGGCTTCAGCAGTCACATTCAATCCCATTCCCTTTTGGAACACTTCCCGCCGTTAACAATGCACGATATTCGGACTGAACACGGGGGCCGGTCCGCCCTCGAAGTCAACACCGTCCGCAGAACCGCCGGGGCAAATCCGGCTGAGCTACCCCGCCCCCGAACACTCAAAGTCCCTCTGAAGCCTTGCATTCGCCTCCTTGGAAAATTGACGTCAAACATTACCAAAATCGGGGGCACGAGCACTAAAGCTAAGTCTCACCCTTTCCCTATCCCTAACCAGGAACCGAACGCCCACCCTCAGCCTCACACCAACGCCGGTGCCACTCCAGACAGACACACCCTTCAAAACCACACCCATCCGGCCATGCAACTCAAAAAGGGTCCAAATTCAGAAACACCCCCTTCAAAAGGCACTCCATCCTCGGCCACACCACCGGGACATGCTCCCCTCGGCGATAATTAAGCCCCCACCACTATTTGAAGCCAACCGCAGCCGCAACTCGAACGGAGAAATCAGTAACCAATTCAAAAATGCGCTTGGTTACTGATTTCTACTGAGACGAAAAAATTCTAAGTGTCGGTGGTTACTGATTTATACCAACCCGAAAATATTCTAAGTGTCGGTGGTTACTGATTTATACCAACCCGAAAAAATTCTAAGTGTCAGTGGTTACTGATTTATACCAACTCGAAAAAATTCTAAGTGTCAGTGGTTACTGATTTATACCAACTCGAAAATATTCTAAGTGTCGGTGGTTACTGATTTATACCAACCCGAAAATATTCTAAGTGTCAGTGGTTACTGATTTATACCAAGTCGAAAATATTCTAAGTGTCAGTGGTTACTGATTTATACCAACTCGAAAAAATTCTAAGTGTCAGTGGTTACTGATTTATACCAACTCGAAAATATTCTAAGTGTCGGTGGTTACTGATTTATACCAACCCGAAAATATTCTAAGTGTCAGTGGTTACTGATTTATACCAACTCGAAAAAATTCTAAGTGTCA
>NW_027310511.1:55000-57500 GCF_047496795.1 Chiloscyllium punctatum
CACGTCGCTCACCACCCTTGGCCAGCGATGGTGTCGACGAGTGGCCGCCCCTGCCGCCTCCAGCGCCGCCGCGTCCACGCGCGGGGACGTGCTCGGCGCAATTCCACGGGACCGGAGACCCTCCCCCGTCCACGGCGGGAGGCGAAACTCGGAAGTGCCGGCTGCTTACTCGAGCGGAAGGGTCAGCCTGATTCCTGCCTTGCCGGAGGCCCGGTCGCGGGGGTGACGACCCGCCGCCCGGGACGTGCGAGGCACCAGCAGACAGAGACTGCCCGACGGTCAGAGAGAGGGAGAGAGGAGTGCCGAGGCTCAAGTGGCGAACGGTCGCGCAGGCACGCCACGCACATCGATCGCCAGCCGCGGAACGGCACGGCCTTCAGTGGGGCCGGCGGGCGACGCCGCTCCTGAACCCAGCGGCCCCGAGCCGGACGAGTTGAGGAAGGCACGCCGACGGTGACAGGGTACGGAAGACACAGCGGTGGCCTTCTGGCGACTTGGCCCCCGACAGCCCGACGTTCCGCCGTCCTCCCGATGGCCAGGAGGACCGTGCGGGGGTCGGCCGACGGCGTGGTAGGTGTGCCTGCACGGTGACGGAGCACACACCACGCCCGCCAACCCCTCCGTACCTCCCGAGACCGGTGGCAGGACGGAGCGGAAAACGTGCGGACTGAACGGGAGAGCCAAGAGCCAGCGATCCACGCGCGTGCGACCGTCCAAGTCACAGCGTTCGACGAAAACCTCCTCCCTCGGCCAGGCACTCGGCGCCAGCAGGGGAGACAGGATCAGACGCCCCGCCGGCCACTTAAGGCCGAGGACGAACCACGAGACGGGCGGCTGCAGCAGCGGGCGGCCTGCAGCTCCCAGCACTCTCAATCGATCAACCATCGAGTCGGGTCAGCGTGTCAAACCGGCGAGCTCCACGGTCAGGCCGGCGGCGCACCAGCACCGGACCTCCGCGGCTCCCTTCACTCTTTCCACTGCCAGCCAACCGAGAGACGGACCCAATGCGGACGTGCAGAGCTTAGGCAGACCCCCCACTGGAGGCTCAACACTTCGTGGCAGCTCCGTGTCCCAGAGACCAGGAGGGTTGGCACACACACACAGTGTGAACCACCGACAGCCATTCTGGGACCGGTGACAGCCGTGCTGGCCCCACTGCCACGACACAGACGGACGCCAGGCCGCGCTCCCCGGCGGGGGGATGGCGTCGAGCCTGACGAACGGAATGTGCAGGGTGGGGGGGAAAGGCCAAGCGCTCCGACGCCGGAGGGCTCCGGAGTCTGAACTTAGGGGGACAAAGAGGACGGGTCCTCTGCGACACCCCAGCCGCGCTCTCGCCAGCCAAGGCGAGTGCGATTGATTGCCAAACGACCCTCAGACAGGCGTGGCCCCGGGAAGAACCCGGGGCCGCAAAGTGCGTTCAAAGTGTCGATGATCAATGTGTCCTGCAATTCACATTAATTCTCGCAGCTAGCTGCGTTCGTCATCGACGCACGAGCCGAGTGATCCACCGTCAAGAGTTGTCTGAGTTTGTTTTAGGTCTCTCCCTCGCCAGAGGAAAGCGACCCGGACCGCACATACGCTCCCCACCTTGAGCTACAGCCACCTGCACGCCGGCGTGCGGGCGGAGCAGGGTGGCGTGAAGCGATGGGGAGCACCATCCTGGTGCGGCCCGCAGAAACATACGTCTATTGGGGGGAGGAGGACAGGGCGCCCAAGAGGCGATGCGTGCCCCAACGCACCGCAGCGACGGAGGCAGGATCACCGCCACCATGTCGCCCGCCTAGTATCACGAGGCGTGCAGCAGCTTTGCCCTAGGAAAAGCAGAGGCGGGAACGGGCACCGGCCATCGGTTCGGCAGCGTCACTGACGCGTGCACGTGGCGGCGTGTCGGCGAGCGGACTTCCTGCGAGGAGGCGGGGGCGGCACTCGCCCGAGCAGACGCCCGCCCGGCCCAGCCACCGCCGAGGTGGACTGGGAGTCGCGGCAACGGCTCGTCATACTCGTTCCCACACTCACAGCGCAGCTTGCCCGCAAGCCACCGACCACCGATCGACGCCAGGCGCCCCGACCGAGAGCGGGATCGCTCGTTCGCCCTGCTGGCAGTTCGCTGGGGATCACTACTGCACGGAGCTCGGAGACCGACGGGCGGCAACTCGAGAGTCTTTAAACCACCACCCCCATCCCGCAAGTGCAAAGAGGCTGTATACGCACAGACGGGTGAGGGGAATAGGTACCCCGTCGGGTTTGAAGGGAGCGTGACTAGATAGCAACGATGTAAACCCAGCCGATTTGGGAGCGAAAGACCGGCGCCTGCATCACCGGCTTCGTTTCCCGTGGCTGGAGAGTACACCGAAACCCTCCGTCTGTCGCGAGCTCCCGACGACGCGGTGCCGCCAAGCAGCAGGGCCGGACCTGGTGTGGCTCCCCTCGTCGATCACAGACCGGTCGGCACTACTGACGAGACGGTGGAACGGGCTTCGCCCCTTGTGACGAAGGG
>NW_027310511.1:62500-70533 GCF_047496795.1 Chiloscyllium punctatum
CTCGCACCACGCTCGCAGGTCCGGGTTGGAATCCTGGGTGACGAGCACCGCAGGGCGGCAGAGCCATCGCACTTAGCCGGGTGGCAGAGGAGGACCAGACTATTCACATATAGCGGCCCAACGACTCCCAGAGCCGGTCGTGCGGCGCGCGAGGTCTGCTCTCTTCACAAGAGGCTTTATTAGGGAGTGCTAAGGCAAGGTTCTGTGCCCTCCACCCTCATCGCAACACCCATGGGAGCCTCCGGTCGTCAATAGACCGCCGCACCGGCCTCTGACTGACTCTCAGAATGGACGGAAAGAGCCGGGTAAGCCTTTCAAAAGATTCGACCACGTGCCGAAAACTTTAGACTTCCGTGAGCTCTCCGGCTTGCACCGAGACCCGAAGTCGACGTGCTAAGCACCACGGGACCCCTTTCGCCTGCAGGTCCCGAGCCGCCTTTATTTGCTGTTACGAGCATCGTGTGCCCCATACCTGCGTGACAAGCACCGCAGGGCGGCAGAGCCATCGCACTTAGCCGGGTGGCAGAGGAGGACCAGACTATTCACAGATAGCGGCCCAACGACTCCCAGAGCCGGTCGTGCGGCGCGCGAGGTCTGCTCTCTTCACAAGAGGCTTTATAAGGGAGTGCTAAGGCAAGGTTCTGTGCCCTCCACCCTCATCGCAACACCCATGGGAGCCTCCGGTCGTCAATAGACCGCCGCACCGGCCTCTGACTGACTCTCAGAATGGACGGAAAGAGCCGGGTAAGCCTTTCAAAAGATTCGACCACGTGCCGAAAACTTTAGACTTCCGTGAGCTCTCCGGCTTGCACCGAGACCCGAAGTCGACGTGCTAAGCACCACGGGACCCCTTTCGCCTGCAGGTCCCGAGCCGCCTTTATTTGCTGTTACGAGCATCGTGTGCCCCATACCTGCGTGACAAGCACCGCAGGGCGGCAGAGCCATCGCACTTGGCCGGGTGGCAGAGGAGGACCCGACTATTCACAGATAGCGGCCCAACGACTCCCAGAGCCGGTCGTGCGGTGCGCGAGGTCTGCTCTCTTCACAAGAGGCTTTATTAGGGAGTGCTAAGGCAAGGTTCTGTGCCCTCCACCCTCATCGCAACACCCATGGGAGCCTCCGGTCGTCAATAGACCGCCGCACCGGCCTCTGACTGACTCTCAGAATGGACGGAAAGAGCCGGGTAAGCCTTTCAAAAGATTCGACCACGTGCCGAAAACTTTAGACTTCCGTGAGCTCTCCGGCTTGCACCGAGACCCGAAGTCGACGTGCGAAGCACCACGGGACCCCTTTCGCCTGCAGGTCCCGAGCCGCCTTTATTTGCTGTTACGAGCATCGTGTGCCCCATACCTGCGTGACGAGCACCGCAGGGCGGCAGAGCCATCGCACTTGGCCGGGTGGCAGAGGAGGACCAGACTATTCACAGATAGCGGCCCAACGACTCCCAGAGCCGGTCGTGCGGCGCGCGAGGTCTGCTCTCTTCACAAGAGGCTTTATTAGGGAGTGCTAAGGCAAGGTTCTGTGCCCTCCACCCTCATCGCAACACCCATGGGAGCCTCCGGTCGTCAATAGACCGCCGCACCGGCCTCTGACTGACTCTCAGAATGGACGGAAAGAGCCGGGTAAGCCTTTCAAAAGATTCGACCACGTGCCGAAAACTTTAGACTTCCGTGAGCTCTCCGGCTTGCACCGAGACCCGAAGTCGACGTGCTAAGCACCACGGGACCCCTTTCGCCTGCAGGTCCCGAGCCGCCTTTATTTGCTGTTACGAGCATCGTGTGCCCCATACCTGCGTGACGAGCACCGCAGGGCGGCAGAGCCATCGCACTTGGCCGGGTGGCAGAGGAGGACCAGACTATTCACAGATAGCGGCCCAACGACTCCCAGAGCCGGTCGTGCGGCGCGCGAGGTCTGCTGTCATCACAAGAGGCTTTAGGGAGTGCTCAGGCAAGGGTCAGCCCGCAGCCTTCCTGGCAACACCCAGGGGAACCAGGCCACTCGCGTCTCTCGCCTTCATTTTCGACACGAGCGCCTGCGGAGGGCCACCACCCCCTCCGATTGTCAAGAGACCTCCGCACCGGCCTCTGACTTACTCTCAGAATGGACGGAAAGAGCCGGGTAAGCCTTTGAAAAGATTCGACCACGTGCCGAAAACTTTAGACTTCCGTGAGCTCTCCGGCTTGCACCGAGACCCGAAGTCGACGTGCTTAGCACCACGGGACCCCTTTCGCCTGCAGGTCCCGAGCCGCCTTTTATTTTTGTTACGAGTATCGTGTTCCCCAAACCTGGGTGACGAGCACCGCAGGGCGGCAGAGCCATCGCGCTTGTCCGGGTGGCAGAGGAGGACCAGACTATTCACAAATAGCGGCCCAACGACTCCCAGAGCCGGTCGTGCGGCAGGCGAGGTCTGCTCTCATCACAAGAGGCTTTAGGGAGTGCTCAGGCAACGGTCAGCCCGCAGCCTTCTTGGCAACACCCAAGGGAACCAGGCCACTCGCGTCTCTCGCCTTCATTTTGGACACGAGCGCCTGTGGAGGGACGGCCGGAGTCAACGTGGGGTTTGCCCGCCCTCCAATAGTGTCAAAAGACCGCCGCACAAGTCTCTGACTGACTCTTAGAACAGACAGAAAGAGTTTGTCAAATCTGTCAAAAAATTGACAAAGTGTCAAAAATTCGACTTCCAAGAGCTCTCCGGCATGCACTCATACCTGTCATTAAAGTGCTATGCCCGTGGAACCGTTTTTCGGATGCCTTTCAGAACGGTCCCGCGCCGCCATTTTGTTCTAAAAATCGTGTTCCCATATATCTCCGGGTACCCCGCCAACCTCACTGCGGAAAAACTACAAGTGGCACTGAATGGGTCTGAATTCCAAATTTGACTGCATCGGTCTGGAACTCGGTCCGGTCAAAACCGTTTGGATTTTTCTCGGTCCGGACTTCCGCGACAGACAAAGTTAAAGTTTTCGGGCTGCAGGCACAAAACGACAGCTGGCCATTTGCCGGGCTCAATTCACCCAATTCCTCCGGCACTTCGGAGCACATGTTCGGTGTAAGTTTGCGAATCTTTCCCGATGCTGCAGCATTTTCCTCCGCTGACACTTAGAATATTTTTCACACTTTGCTGAAAATTTTTCTAAGTGTTTTTTTCCAAGTTTTCCTGGTTACTGATTTCTTCTTTTTAAACATTTTTCTAAGTTTTTCTGGTTACTGATTTCTTCTTTTTAAACATTTTTCGCAGTTTGTCTGGTTACTGATTTCTTCTTTTTAAACATTTTTCGCCGTTTTTCTGGTTACTGATTTCTTCTTTTTAAACATTTTTCGCCGTTTTTCTGGTTACTGATTTCTTCTTTTTAAACATTTTTCTAAGTTTTTCTGGTTACTCATTTCTTCTTTTTAAACATTTTTCTAAGTTTTTCTGGTTACTGATTTCTTCTTTTTAAACATTTTTCTAAGTTTTTCTGGTTACTCATTTCTTCTTTTTAAACATTTTTCTAAGTTTTTCTGGTTACTCACTTCTTCTTTTTAAACATTTTTCTAAGTTTTTCTGGTTACTGATTTCTTCTTTTTAAACATTTTTCGCCGTTTTTCTGGTTACTGATTTCTTCTTTTTAAACATTTTTCTAAGTTTTTCTGGTTACTCATTTCTTCTTTTTAAACATTTTTCGCCGTTTTTCTGGTTACTGATTTCTTCTTTTTAAACATTTTTCTAAGTTTTTCTGGTTACTGATTTCTTCTTTTTAAACATTTTTCTAAGTTTTCCTGGTTACTCATTTCTTCTTTTTAAACATTTTTCTAAGTTTTCCTGGTTACTCATTTCTTCTTTTTAAACATTTTTCTAAGTTTTCCTGGTTACTGATTTCTTCTTTTTAAACATTTTTCGCAGTTTTTCTGGTTACTGATTTCTTCTTTTTAAACATTTTTCTAAGTTTTTCTGGTTACTGATTTCTTCTTTTTAAACATTTTTCTAAGTTTTTCTGGTTACTCACTTCTTCTTTTTAAACATTTTTCTAAGTTTTTCTGGTTACTCACTTCTTCTTTTGAAACATTTTTCTAAGTTTTTCTGGTTACTGATTTCTTCTTTTTAAACATTTTTCTAAGTTTTTCTGGTTACTGATTTCTTCTTTTTAAACATTTTTCGCAGTTTGTCTGGTTACTGATTTCTTCTTTTTAAACATTTTTCGCCGTTTTTCTGGTTACTGATTTCTTCTTTTTAAACATTTTTCTAAGTTTTTCTGGTTACTCACTTCTTCTTTTTAAACATTTTTCTAAGTTTTTCTGGTTACTGATTTCTTCTTTTTAAACATTTTTCGCAGTTTTTCTGGTTACTGATTTCTTCTTTTTAAACATTTTTCTAAGTTTTCCTGGTTACTGATTTCTTCTTTTTAAACATTTTTCGCAGTTTTTCTGGTTACTGATTTCTTCTTTTTAAACATTTTTCTAAGTTTTTCTGGTTACTCACTTCTTCTTTTTAAACATTTTTCTAAGTTTTCCTGGTTACTGATTTCTTCTTTTTAAACATTTTTCGCAGTTTGTCTGGTTACTGATTTCTTCTTTTTAAACATTTTTCGCAGTTTTTCTGGTTACTGATTTCTTCTTTTTAAACATTTTTCTAAGTTTTTCTGGTTACTCACTTCTTCTTTTATAACATTTTTCTAAGTTTTCCTGGTTACTGATTTCTTCTTTTTAAACATTTTTCTAAGTTTTCCTGGTTACTGATTTCTTCTTTTTAAACATTTTTCTAAGTTTTCCTGGTTACTGATTTCTTCTTTTTAAACATTTTTCTAAGTTTTTCTGGTTACTCATTTCTTCTTTTTAAACATTTTTCGCAGTTTTTCTGGTTACTGATTTCTTCTTTTTAAACATTTTCCTAAGTTTTCCTGGTTACTGATTTCTTCTTTTTAAACATTTTTCTAAGTTTTCCTGGTTACTCATTTCTTCTTTTTGATCATTTTTCTAAGTTTTCCTGGTTACTGATTTCTTCGTTTTGAACATTTTTCTAAGTTTTCCTGGTTACTCACTTCTTCTTTTCAAACATTTTTCATCGTTTTTCTGTTTACTCATTTAGCACTTTCAGGCACTTTCCGATCATTTCCTCGTTCCCGATTTCACCCTTTAAAACGCTTTCGGGCATTTCCCTAAGTTTTGCGGTTCACTCGTTTGGGACTCACTGACACCTTCTCTAGCTTCCCTGCTCACTTTTTTCGTACTGTTGAGAAAATTCGAACCCTTTCCTTAACTATGCCGGTTACTGACTTCACCGCTTCAGACCCTTGTCCCCGTAATGAAAGATACCATTTCCCACCGTGGGAAATGCACGAAAATCGGACTGAACACGGGGGAGGCTCCCCCCTCGAAGGCGAGACCGTCGGCAGAACCGCCGGGTCAAACCCGGCTGAGCTACCCGGCTTACAAGTCTCAAAGTCGGTATGAGCAGTCACGTCCACCCCCATTCCCTTTTGGACCACTTCCCACGGTTCCAAATGCATGAAAATCGGCCTGTACACGGGGGAGGCACCCGCCTCGAAGACGAGACCGTCGGCAGAACCGCCGGGTCAAACCCGGCTGAGCTACCCGGCTCGGAAGCGCCAAAGTCGGGTTGAGCAGTCACATTCACTCCCATCCCTTTTGGGCAACTTCCCACGGTTGGAAATGCATGGAAATCGGACTGAACACGGGGGAGGCTCCCCCCTCGAAGGCGAGACCGTCGGCAGAACCGCCGGATCAAACCCGGCTGAGCTACCCGGCTTACAAGTCTCAAAGTCGGTATGAGCAGACACGTCCACCCCCATTCCCTTTTGGACCACTTCCCACGGTTCGAAATGCATGAAAATCGGCCTGTATACGGGGGAGGCACCCGCCTCGAAGACGAGACCGTCGGCAGAACCGCCGGGTCAAACCCGGCTGAGCTACCCGGCTCGGAAGCGCCAAAGTCGGGTTGAGCAGTCACATTCACTCCATCCCCTTTTGGGCAACTTCCCACGGTTGGAAATGCATGGAAATCGGACTGAACACGGGGGAGGCTCCCCCCTCGAAGGCGAGACCGTCGGCAGAACCGCCGGATCAAACCCGGCTGAGCTACCCGGCTTACAAGTCTCAAAGTCGGTATGAGCAGACACGTCCACCCCCATTCCCTTTTGGACCACTTCCCACGGTTCGAAATGCATGAAAATCGGCCTGTATACGGGGGAGGCACCCGCCTCGAAGACGAGACCGTCGGCAGAACCGCCGGGTCAAACCCGGCCGGGCTACCCGGGTTAGAAGCCCTAGAGTCGGGTTGAGCAGTCACAATCACTCCCATCCCCTTTTGAACCTGTTCCCACCGTTGGAAATGCACGAAAATCGGCCTGTACACGGGGGAGGCTCCCCCTCGAAGGCGAGACCGTCGGCAGAACCGCCGGGTCAAACCCGGCTGAGCTACCCGGCTTACAAGTCTCGAAGTCGGGTTGAGCAGTCACATTCACTCCCATCGACTTTTGGGCAACTTCCCACCGTTGCAAATGCATGAAAATCGGCCTGTACACGGGGGAGGCACCCGCCTCGAAGTCGAGACCGTCGGCAGAACCGCCGGGTCCAACCCGGCTGAGCTACCCGGCTTACAAGTCTCAAAGCCGGGTTGGGCAGTCACGTTCACCCCCATTCCCTTTTGGATCACTTCCCACGGTTCGAAATGCACGAAAACCGGCCTGTACACGGGGGAGGGTCCGCCCTCGAAGGCGAGACCGTCGGCAGAACCGCCGGGTCAAACCTGGCTGAGCTACCCGGCTTACAAGTCTCAAAGTCGGGTTGAGCAGTCACGTTCACTCCCATCGACTTTTAGACCACTTCCCACGGTTCGAAATGCACGAAAATCGGCCTGTACACGGGGGAGGCACCCGCCTCGAAGACGAGACCGTCGGCAGAACCGCCGGGTCAAACCCGGCCGAGCTACCCGGCTTAAAAGTCTCAAAGTCGGTATGAGCAGTCACATTCACCCCCATTCCCTTTTGGACCACTTCCCACGGTTGGAAATGCATGAAAATCGGCCTGGACACGGGGGAGGCTCCCCCCTCGATGACGAGACCGTCGGCAGAACCGCCGGAACAAACCCGGCTGAGCTACCCGGCTTACAAGTCTCAAAGTCGGTATGAGCAGACACGTCCACCCCCATTCCCTTTTGGACCACTTCCCACCGTTGGAAATGCACGAAAATCGGCCTGTACACGGGGGAGGCACCGGCCTCGAAGACGAGACCGTCGGCAGAACCGCCGGGTCAAACCCGGCTGAGCTACCCGGCTTACAAGTCTCAAAGTCGGGTTGAGCAGTCACATTCACTCCCATCGA
Source organism: Chiloscyllium punctatum (assembly GCF_047496795.1). Lineage (NCBI taxonomy): Eukaryota > Metazoa > Chordata > Chondrichthyes > Orectolobiformes > Hemiscylliidae > Chiloscyllium > Chiloscyllium punctatum. The sequence goes on from NW_027310511.1 coordinate 69,821, forward strand.
CTTTTGGGCAACTTCCCACGGTTCGAAATGCACAAGATTCGGCCTGAACACGGGGGACGCTCCCCCCTCGAAGGCGAGACCGTCGGCAGACCCGCCGGGTCAAACCCGGCTGAGCTACCCGGCTCGGAAGCGCCAAAGTCGGTATGAGCAGTCACGTTCACTCCCATCCCCTTTTGGACCGCTTCCCACGGTACGAAATGCATGAAAATCGGCCTGTACACGGGGGAGGCACCCGCCTCGAAGACGAGACCGTCGGCAGAACCGCCGGGTCAAACCCGGCTGAGCTACCCGGCTTACAAGTCTCAAAGTCGGGTTGAGCAGTCACATTCACTCCCATCGACTTTTGGGCAACTTCCCACGGTTCGAAATGCACAAAATTCGGCCTGAACACGGGGGACGCTCCCCCCTCGAAGGCGAGACCGTCGGCAGAACCGCCGGGTCAAACCCGGCTGAGCTACCCGGCTTAAAAGTCTCAAAGTCGGTATGAGCAGTCACATTCACCCCCATTCCCTTTTGGACCACTTCCCACGGTTGGAAATGCATGAAAATCGGCCTGGACACGGGGGAGGCTCCCCCCTCGATGACGAGACCGTCGGCAGAACCGCCGGAACAAACCCGGCTGAGCTACCCGGCTTACAAGTCTCAAAGTCGGTATGAGCAGACACGTCCACCCCCATTCCCTTTTGGACCACTTCCCACCGTTGGAAATGCAC